>NC_056732.1:1784659549-1784682049 GCF_019279795.1 Protopterus annectens
TTTGTGGATTTTCATGACGGTTGTGGATATGTGCTTTGTGAATTTGAGGTCAATGGTATCCTAGGAGTTTAGCCTCAGTGACGGGGTGATTTGGGTTTTGCTGGCGGGGAGTATAGAGACGGTAAGGTTGCTCGTTTTAGTAGAGTGGAATAGCAATAGTTGTGTTTTCTTGGATTAAATGATAGAAAAATTGTTATAAAAATGTTTTACTTAATTCAGTTCAGGTGTCACTAGAGGTTCATACGTTCATACGTTCATACGTTCATACTAGGCTATCTGCCCGAGGGCATTTACAAGCCTAGCCCATCGTTTTGTGGCTTACGCCACCCCTTTAGTATGGGGAACTATACCCATTATTTTGCTGTGCCTCTGTCGAGCAGTGACACTGAGGTAATCCCTGGGGTATATCTGCGATCTCCCATCCATTGGTCAAGATTTCTCTTGAACAAGGCCAGCGAGGTGCTCTGCCTCACATGTACCGGGATTTTGTTCCACAGCATAGGGAGTCTTTGGGTGAGCATAGGGAGTCTTTGGGTACAAATAATGTCATTACTTTCTTATGTATCTTTTGAGTAAAGGATCTTATAATGCCGTAACAAGACTTTGTTTTTAGACTTAATTGGGGATTTAGTAAACCCTACAATGCCAAAGCTATAGCTTACTCTGTAAGCATTTTTATTAATCATTCAATTTCTGAATCTTATGTCCCCCAGCTGTGGAAAAAGTCTATTATAACTCCAGTACATAAAGGTGGTAATGCACACGATCTATCAAATTACCGACCAATCTCCATTCTCTCCCCGCTATCAAAAATCCTGTAAAAATGCATACAATCCCAACTACTAAATCACCTCATCCACAACAACATCCTAGCTCCCACTCAACATGGATTCTGCCCAAAGCTCTTGATGCTGGCCTGTCAACTTCAGTACTCCTGTTAGACCTATCAAATGCTTTCAACACAGTATCACATCCTATGTTATTACAATATTTAGAAAAACTTGGATGCTCTCTAAGCGTATTAAACTGGTTTTCCTCCTACCTAAATGATAGACAACAATCAGATGGCAAAACAAAAAATCTGATTATCTGGCATATAACACAGGAGTCCCACAAGGGCCCATTTTAGCACCACTACTCTTTAATATATTCATTAATGATCTTAAGTCTCCCAACAAAGCATATTAATTCAATATGCAGATGATTCAGCTATCATCTTATCCTCCAACAAGTTCACTAACTTACAGAAGATCACCTAATATGCATTCATATCCATAGACACCTGGCTAAATGATGCTCACTTAATGCCAAACCCCAAAAAAACTAAATTGTTACTATTTTCATCAAAACCTCCAGCTGCAGAATTCAATTTTTTTTCACATAACAATACAGAAATAGAACATGTGCTATCTGAAAACGTTTAGGAATCACTATTGATAACAAACTCTATTTTGAACAACACATTCTCAATACAGTAAAGAAAATGAATTTCAAACTTGGCAAACTATACCTACATAAACTGTACCTAGATAAACAAACTAAGATAAAACTAGCAAACACTTTGCTTATCCCATCCCTCTAGTATGGAAGCCCATTTTTCACCAACCTCCATAGATCCCTTAGTAATAAGATAGCAAAGTTTGCCTCTAACATGGCCAACCACTCACACCACTGCAAAGCTATCTCAAACTTGTTCTGGCTTGAATTTCACCACTATCTCTGTTATACTCAATTAACACTTGCTCATAAGCTAATTTTCAAACCTGATAGCTGTCCTGCACTCCAGTCTATCTTACACACATACACCCCAAATTGAACCCTCCAGTCTTCAGAAAGGACACTTTTAAATGTAACTAAAACTAACAAAGGAGCAGGATAATGCCTATACTCCTACAACATTGCCAAACTATGGAATAGCCTCCCCTCATATATTACTCAACTTCACTCCCTAATAGCCCTCAAAGCTGCACTAAAAACCCACTATTTAAATAATCCCAGCTGTACCTGTGAAGTACAGTGTAAGCCCCCTTAACTTCATACACTTCTCAGATACTACTCTCTAACTCTCTGTTATATTATTGTCTTCCTCCTGTATATGACTGTTTCTCCTACCTATAATATGTGCAATTTACTGATTATTATTACTTTCTTGTGATTGAAAGTATGTTATTATGTATCCATACAGTCTGATAATTATGTATTAACTATATACCATTACTCCCCGCCCTATGATAATTATGTATTAACTATATACCATTGCTCCCCGCCCTATGATAATTATGTATTAACTATATACCATTACTCCCCACCCTATGCTAATGTATGTATAGCTCTCTGTATTTGTTTGGTACAATATTTGATTACCTGTGGAGCTTTTCTCCCCAGTCCTCCAGTGAAAATGGGTTTCTGACCCAGTGGACTTTCCCAGTCAATAAATGTCAATAAATAAATAAATAAATACTACATTTTTTACTGTGTGAATGATAGCAATAAAATTCAGATTCTGTAAGTGCCATGTAGAGACATAGCCCTATGCAAACAAGGTAAACACCATGGTATGCTATCACAGCATAAGCAGTTGAATTTCATGCTATTCAACCAGTCCAAAATGGTTTAGCTATTCAACAAGCTACAAAGCATCCCTGTAGACTCCATGCTGTTTTTTTACTGCAGATTCCAAAACGTTTGGAATATGGATACAGAAAGGAGTCTACACGGACAGTTCTGAGGAGAGGGCCAGAAATATTCAGGAGTATAGCACACTACTCTGAAGTAATGGGCACCATAGATTGCACACATGAAGAAATTAAGGCATCACCCCAGGGAAAAGGGTAAGCTCTGCATTAAGAGAAAGGGCTACCACTCTATCAGGTCATGTGTAATACCAAGGGAATTGTCTTGAATGTGTGGGCTGGCAACCCGGACCGTTACCATGTCTCACATATGGCACACCTCCCAACTGTACCAGATGTTTGCTATGGGGGATATCCCATAGGGACATTTAATGGGGAATGCAGGTATGCACTGGTACAGTGTCTGATGACACCCATCAGAAACATACACACGCCCATGAAAAAATGCCATAATGAGGCACATGCTCAAACCAGAAATATGATAGAGCATGCATTTGCACTGCTGAAGTCACAGTTCTGGTGTCTTAATACATCTGGGGGAGCCCAGCAGTACAATCCATGGACATGTATAGAAATATTCACAGTATGTACCATGCTACACAACATAATCTTGAGAAAACAGCTTCAGCAGGTTCAGTAAGGGGAAGGGGCACAAATACCACTACCAATGTCAAGGTCACCACAGAAAGATGAGGAGTCACAGGGAGAACCACTAACTGCTGTGGGTGTAGGCAGATGTAGACATGCTCAGTATGCCCTTGCCTTGTCTAAAAGACAACGCCTAGTACATGCATTCACCACCTAGGCATCTAAAACCCTTCTTCCTACTCACATACATACTGTATAGTAACATTGATGCCAGGTGCCTCACACAACCTTCACCTTCCCATGTTTTGGCTGTGTACTGCCTGCATCAGACAGAATCATCCCTGAACTAAAAATGTGTCAACTGCTGCCTTTACAAGGTAAGTCCTGAACCTGGAGTGTATTGTTTAATAATATGAATGTGTGACATATCCTTGTATTTCATTATTTAGTCCAGTAAGCTAGTAAAAGTTGGGAGATTTGTATAGAACTTACCTTAACATGTGACAGCAGAGACTTAGTTGACTTATATGTGCCCATTACTAAGCAGTAGGCCTCATACTTCACAGATTCACACAGTCATACCTCTCAAAAGTACTGATGATCACTGCATGCCCTCAGGTTAGCACCATAATGGAAAACCTTTAAAGAGACAAGTAAAGTAATGATGCACATCGCATTTTCTGACTTCACAACCCTTACAAGATCATTCATTATAAAGTTGTAAAATGTTGATGCTATCACTTGTCTAAATTTTCAAGGCCAATATAAGTCAAAGGTATAATTACCAGTTCAACACCACAAATACAGATATACTAAGTATTAAGTTAGCCGTACACCCTGAGCATCAGACATAAAACTTTTGTATCCCTGAATCCAAAAGATAGAAAACATGGATATGGCAGTTATCATCACTTGCACATGGTGTTGTGTGTGTGTATGTGTGAGTGGGGGGGGGGGGACAGGAAGCCTAGGCTGACACAAAAGATTGTTGAGTGTGTGCGAGTAAGAAAGAGAAGAAGCCAAATATGTGGATAAACCAACAAATGGCCAGTGAGACAAAATGAATAAATGTTGTGTGTGTGTGTCTGTAAGGGTCCTCCAGGTGAAATTGGTGTGTGAGTGTCTGCGTGAACACAGCCAAGCTCGGTGCTGGATCTACATCTTGGTGTGTCAGACAAGTGTGAACCGTGCATGGCAGAGGTGGCAGTTCATCATTGTCATCCCCAACTATGAAAACCGGCTCTGCCAGGAGTTACACTGGTTCATCCACTCCCATGTCAGATAAAGTGCTGCTACCTGAATGTGACTGATGCCTTCTGCATGAGCTCCCTTCACAGGTATGCCCAGGACCATGACTCCATGGTCTGCCACATCTGGGTGTAGACAGCACTCACTGATGGAGAAGTGGAAATGCTGTCACTGTGGGAGCATGATTTGGGCACAGCCACATTGGCTGACAACAGATGATGTGGTTGACCTACAGCCATGAGGATGCCATTCCCCTCCAAGCAGATGATCCATTACAGACAATGCTTGTTCCATGGCAGGCAGCCCTCATTCCAATGTGTTATTTATCCGATCTGATGAATCAGCAACACGGTGGAGGCAGTTATACATGTCAGACTGTGCCACATCTACAGCCATGAGCATTTGTCTGGAGCACCTACGGGAATATGCCAGTGCCTCCATGGTGGCCCTAAACATACATTGAGTGCCACAGGAAGTGACACCTGCACCATATGGAGGAAGGACAACGGGCCCCTCTGAGCACTCCTATCAATCCTCTTGTGTAGCACCTCACCCACACTTTGGCTATGGCTAGACTCAACAGGCACTGAAGCCACAGTAGCCACACTTCCCTGATCAATGTGCTCACCCTCCACCTGTCCAATATCTGTGGGGTCACTGGACTGAATAGGCATAGGCGTACTGACTGTGTCCGATGGAAATGCAGAAGATGGCTATATGTCAACCTCTGTGTCAGATTTAACTTTTGTACTATGCCTCAGTTTGGCCACCACCATCATCATCAAAGTCTGCCAATACACTGACATCTAGTGACATGGGGCCCATACTCCCACTGTCATGATCACCTGTGATAAAAAAGCAAAAAACACAGGAATAAATCAATACCTGCATTATTATAGTGCAATATATGTTAACAAACTAACAGTGCTGCCACTATTACAGACAGTACAACAATACACGCAACAGGCCTGAGATCAACATCACACAGTACAATATTTCTTTAAATTGCTGAGCAGTACTGACATCAAAATGTCTGGCTTACTATCTGTAGGTGAAATACCCCAGTATTCAACTTTCAGCATTGACATAGGTTCATAGGTTCATAGGTTGGTACTAGACTTTCGGCCCTAGGGCCTGTACAAGCCCAGCCATTACAATTCCCTAGATATTTCTTCCCACAATATTTACTTCCCTGGACCCCTGTCTAGCAGGGTGACTGACATGATCCCCAGGCTGAATTTCCTATCTCCCATCCAATCATCAAGGTTCCTTTTGAAGAAGGCCAAGGAGGCGCTCTGCTTGACATGTATGGGCAGTCTATTCCAGAGAATGGGGAGTCTCTGGGTCAGAAACCTATCTCTCCAACATGTTTTGTTCATTGTGATGACAAGGTTTAAATCTGTCACTATGCTTGCATCCTACATGCTAGATCGCCCAGTACCTTTCTAGCAGAAAAGCACCATGTTGTCTCAAGGCATCCACAATCACCTGGTTCTCAGCATCAGTGAAGGGGCATCTCCATAGATTGACATGCCTGGGTGGCATACTTGTAGGTGTCCTAAAAGGCAAGAGAGGTATAATACACATAAGTATCACATAACTACAAAATATCTGTTTCCAGATAAAACAGAAAAGGTAGCCAGTCACTATTACCCACTGGAGAAACATAAAACAGTCTAGACATGTAAATACTAACAACAGGCAGGATCCAAAACAAGGAGAGTAACAAGAGTAACACGTCCTTGTTTGTGCCAGAACAGTAAATAAACATTCCTCCCCCACAAAACAACAGGCAAATGATTCATTTTGCTAACAAATTATCTTTGAAATGCTAAAAGTGCTATCAAAGGACCTGTCTCTAAAACATTTGCACATATTTCTCACACAGCGTTCCATTTTCATTTATTAGAAATCATGTATACCTCTGAAATGGCTTGACAAAACTGCCCATGCCATCAGTACACTCCCAATCAATGCATACAGATAAAAGAGTAAAAGCCTTTGCTTCAGATTTTTCTTAAATACATTCCAGCATATGCAGTATATAGGTGACAAAATAGGTTCATAGGTTCATAGATGGGTACTAGGCTATCTGCCCAAAGGCATTTGTAAGCCTAGCCAGAATGTGTTGGCTTTTGCCGTCCCCTTAGATTAGTTCCCTGTGCCTCTATCCAGCAGAGCCACTGAAGTGATCCCCGAGGTAAACTTTCTGTTTCCCATCCACTCATCAAGGTTTCTTTTGAAGAGTGTTAATGAGGATCTCTGCCTAATGTAGATTGGGATCTTGTTACAAACCATGGGAAGCCTCTGGGACAGGAATCTATCCCTCCAGCATGTCCTATTTATTGTTGTGGTAAGGTTTAGATCCCTAGAGCGTGTGGCTGGAGGGGATGACGTTTTCTTTAGGTGAAGCATGTCCATCAATTCTGGGTTGGACATGTCCTTGTATGTCAGGCAGAGATCACCTCTGAGTAGGCGGTATGCAAACGAGTACAGCTGGAGTTTCTTCAGTTGAGCTGCATAGGGCATCTGTTTGAGGTCATTGATCCTCTTGGTGAGGTACTTCTGTGGTCTTTCCAGCTGTTGCAGGTGTCGTGTAAGGTACATCCCAAATGGGGCGTTGTACTCTAAGATGGGTCTGATGAGTGATGAGCAGAGGGGCACAATGACCTCTTTTGATCTGGATGCGAACCCTTTTGTGATTAGGTGGGCCACGTAGAAGGATTTTCTAACCACTTTGGCAATGTGATTATCAAAGGTGAGATTACTATCTACTCGGGTCTCCAGATCCGTTATTACATCTTCTGTATTTAGGGGACTGCCACCTATGTGGTAATTTGTGGGTACTTTGTTTTTTCCAAAGGGGATGACTATGCACTTTTTGGCATTTAGCTTCAGGCCATGATTTTGACACCAGGTATCTGTCTCAGTGAGACCCTTTTGGAGGATGTCTGTGTCAGCTGGAGAGTCAATTATAGCCCCAAGTTTGCAGTCATCTGTGAACTTGGTCAGCCATAGTCCTCCTGTGCTTGCCTGTACCTCTGAGAAGTATATGACGAACAGGAGGGGGTCCTAGGACTGAGCCCTGGGGAACAACACTTGTAACCAGTTTAGAGACGGACCTAGCTCTTGCAACTGTCACCATGTGGGTTCTGTCCAGATCCAGTTGGCAACCCATCCTGTGATGTAGGGGTTTATGTTCAGGCTGGTGAGCTTGTCTATAATACCAAAATGGGGAATGGTGTTGAAGGCCTTAGCGAGGTCTAGGTAGGCTGTGTGTACCACCATTCCCTCATCTATAGCCTTGGTAACTGTCTCAAAGAAGTCCACCAGGTTTAGGAGGCATGATCTGCCCTTAACAAAGCCAAACTGGGTAGGGTCCAGTGTTTGGACTTTTCCAATGTCTCTGTTAATGAGTTCCATGATGATGGGCTCCATAGCCTTGCAGACCAAGCTAGTCAGGCTTATAGGGAAATAGTTCCTGGGGACAGTTGTGGCTCCATCTTTGTGGAGCGGAATAACCGTTGCCGTGCGCCACTCTATAGGTATGTAGCCTGTGGAGAGGCTGAGTTTGAACAGTGTGTTTAGGTGAGGGGTTAGTTTGTCTTTGAGCTCATGTAGAACACAGCCTGGGACACTGCCTGGTCCCAATTATGCTGAGTTTTTGGCTTTGGAGAGGGCTGTTTTAACCTGAGTGTCTGTGATTTCAGGGATTCTACATTTTTCTGGTATGGTTATGGGCCCTTTCAGGGGTGAGAAAGGGGTGAAGTTTGCGCTGAAACTGTCTGCCAGGATGTTGGTGATATTGGTCGGTTCAGTGTATTTTGTTCCATTCTGCACTAACTTCGAGCAGATCTGAGCATTGCCACTTAGATTCTTGACATAGCTAAAGAATGCCTTGTGGTTATCTTTGGAGTCCTTGGCAATTTTTCTTTCAAAGCTTGCCCTGGATGATTTTATGAGGGATTGTAGTTTCTTGCTAATACTGATCAGGGATGTCTTCCCTTCTTGGGATTTTACTCTTTTCTGCACTAGTTTCCTCCTTCTGTTTTATAGCGTGTTTATGGCAGAAGTCCACCAGACTGGTTTCCTTTTCTTGGAGGAGTGAGTCTTGGTTTTGCTTGGGATGGCACGATCCATGCATTCTTGTAGCTGCATATAGAATGCATTAGTAAAGGATTTTGCAGCTTGGACAGTGTTATCCTTCAGCATGGGGGCTTTGAAACTTTACACCTCGGACTTAAGTAACGTGAGGTTTGCTTTTGAAAAGTTTTTCATGGTAGCTTTCTTGTCCGGGGGTGAGGGAAGAATATGGATATCCAAAGTTATTTATTTATGGTCAGATCTAACCAGCGAGGGGTTGACCTCTGGTGTGAAACACCGGTTGCCCATGTTGGTGATGACCAGGTCCAATATGTTGTCACCTCTGGTAGGAGTGTTGACCAGTTGAACCAGGGCATTTGAGTTTATAAATTCTAGGAAAAGTTGGGCAAGGGAGTTAGTACTTGAGTAGTTCTCCCAGTTAATGTTTGTGTAATTGAAATCACCCGATATTAGGGTGTTTGGTAGGACCTTTATGTTTCCCAGTGTTTCCAGAAACACAGAATGGGGGTCTTGGGACATGGTGGGTGATCTGTAGCAAGCTACAATTTGAATTGCAGTTTTTCCAATTGTTAGTTGCACGTGGATGATCTCTGAAGCATCGTGCTGTGCCACTAACCTGGAGGTGTGGGTATCCTTGATGAATATGGATACACCCCTGCCTTTTGTATTTTGGTTTGGGTTCTGTGGCCGAAATGTATGGTATGAGTTGTAGCCTGGTAGTGCTGGGGTGCTCTCTTGAGCCTTAAACCAGGTTTTTGTTACTGCACATATATCGATTTTCTCCATACTGAGGAGTGCCTCGAGTGCATGCATTTTGAGGTTTAGACTTCTGACATTGAGTAGCATTACCCTCAGTTTTTTGTTACTTGTGCTATTTACGGCAGTGGGTTTGTCTTTTGAGCCTTGCCTAAAAAAGGCACTATGGGGGTGGCAAGAGCCTTGGCAAGTATTCGAAAGCCTAAGGGTGACAGTTGCAAGCCATCTCTAGCAAAGCAGCATGACTTGTCGAGCATGTCATCCCAGACAGACAGACACTGGATCCCCTTTGAATGACACCAGAAACTTAGCCAATTGTTGAAATTGAGAATTGTTTCTTTATACTGTGGTATCATTCTTGGTGAGGGCAGGATGCTGCTCAGGGTCAGGATCATACCAACCTGGGCTACATAATCAGAGAGCTCTTCCATGTCTCTTGTCATGTAGTCCAGGGAGGTATGGCTCAGGTCATTCACACCAACCTGGACAATGACAGATTCATATTTGTACTTGTCCTGGAGTGACCTGAGTGCTTGTGTTATGTGGCAGATCCTGGCACCCGACAGGCAGCTAACAGTAACCTTCTCCTTATTCAGCCTAGTGAGTGGGACGTCAGTGTGCCTGACTATAGAGTCACCTATTACTAGTATGTTGGGTATGTTATTTTGCCTTAAGGGCTGTGATTGAAGTTCAGTACTCCTCTGTACAGATATATCCTGACAAAAATGCATTTGCGCAGACTTCCAACTGTATACAATTCTCCTCATCATCAGTTTTCACAGCTACACAGTTGCCTTTTATATGGCATAGATTCAGGGCTGTTAGCATGGTGAAGATGCAGATGAGGTGTGAGCTAATTAGAATTGCTGAATCCCAAATACTTGGATCTGTGAAGGAGATGTAAACATAGTGCAAGCACTCCCTTAGTGTTTGTTATTAATGGATTGCAATGGTGAATGATTACTGTTTGGGAGAAGGAAAATACAACAGCACTACAGGTTGCCTTACTTCCACTGGGTGTGTCAGGTTAGATCTATTGTTAGATGTAAGTTTGAAAATTTAAGTAAGCAGCACACAATTCAAAGATTGTGTTCCTTAACATCCAGTCAGCCCTTCATTTGTTGCCAGTTGCATGTGATATTATTTCCACCTAATATCCTCACACATTTTAAGGCCAATGATATAGAATGGCTTACATAGTGCATGTCTCAGAGTACTGGTCAGATAACTGCTGAATGAACAAGAAACACAGAAAGGTAAGACAGAGCTGTATATTTCCAAGCTATAATCATAGCAGGTTGTGTAATCACTAAGTGCAGTACATCCAAATATAATAAATGCACAAATAACAGTTTATGGTTTGCTATCACTGTAGATTCTGTTGCAGACATATCTCATATGAGCCATCCTTTTCTTGTGTGTATGTCATAGATTGCTTTTCTTCATTTCAACTATTTGCCCCCTTTTTTCCTTTATTTCCTTTCCTGCCCTTGTCTGTTTCCATTAATTTTTGGCCAGTATTTGCATGATGTGGCATATAGCTCAATCATGAGAACTGAGAAAATGAATGGAAAGGTTTGGCTGTGCTTATCTCATTTGCACAAAGTGAGGCAGTATGCAAACTGGGCAACTGGACTACCCAGGAAGCAGACAAGACCCGGACAGACAAAAATAGAAACTGGACACATTCAATTAATGCTTTTGGACATCACACAAACCTATAAAATAGGGAATGCCATGTAACTAGTTCTGTGAAGTAGGTGCAAGTGTAGGCCTGGGGTACAGTTGGTCCTGGGTTCTAGTACAGGGTGTGCAACCTTACCTTTTTTTCACTGTTGTGACATTGAAGTTTATATCAATGAATTGAAAGACAGAGAACTTCTTGTGGCAGCAGGTATAAATGTACGACTGCCATAAATGCAGAACTGCCATAGACATGGTCCTGGGTTCAAATACAGGGTATGCCATACACTTTTGCTGTTGTTCCACTTCCCATTATAGTCACTCTCACTTATAACATTTGATATAGCGCAGCTGATATTAATTATATGTATTAGAGCGGAGACACTAGCATTGTGTCAGTATATTTATTTATTATTTATTTATATACTATCACATTTTTATCAGATGTATGACTGTGGGTATACTGTATATTATATTGGGTCTATATTATATGTCCGAATGCTGAAACTTTGAACTGGGAAGTTTGAAGTCTAAAAATAATGAAGCCGCTGAACATCAAATTCTTTCCCAGGGAAAGAATTCAGTGGGCCATTTCCATGGCTTTGCCATTTCCTCCACTGTGATGCGATCTCGGAGTTAATATATTTAAGTAGGGGGGGCAAAGCTCCCCACATTAGAAACAGTATGTAGTGTTTGTGCGTTTTCACATTTTGTACTGGAACAGTGATTTGTTTTCCCTGGGGAAAAAATCGCTGTTCTAAGTGTTTGGAGTTTTACGTTTTTGAACTTTCGGGTTCACCATTTACATAGTTAAAGTTTTGACACTTCGACTATGTGATATAGACCCATTATATTCCTGTTAGTATAATTCTTCTATCTGGACTGCCATGGCTTTCACATTTGCCTAACCCACATACACAAATGCCTGTACATCCAATAACCTTGACATTGTAATTGTAATTATGTAATGCCTTACTGCTTGGCACTGTTGTGCTCCACTTACTATCGTGCAAAAACGGTGCTTGAGGTTATACACTGGAAAGCGGAGCTAACATTTTCAAACAGTGTGGGCACTCTTAATAAACACAACAACTGGAATTGGTGGGAAACTATCACTCTCCATTGCCCTTGATTTATGGTACAGATGTCAGGTGTTTGTCGAGAAGGTGTCAGGTTTAGGGCACAGAGACGAGTTGTCCAGCAGCCCAAGATTTTCATTTGACTGCTAGTTAAGAACCATAGTGCCAGGTTTCTGCAGGGGGACTATTTTGGCTCCCAGTATAAGTCAGAAGCTTGGGATAGTTTAGCGCTGGCTATAACCAGTGCCACCAGTATCCCACAAACTGCTGACCAATGTAGGCATCAGTACAACGACCTCCAGAAAAGGAAGAGGGATACCCTGAACCATTGGATCAAGGAATGAATTTAGGACTGTGGATATCCCACACCTGTGTAAGCATCAACTACAGAAAGTACTTGTAAGACTTAAAAGCTAAATATGGGTAAGACTGGTATTCATAATGGTATTCTGTTCTGTTCTTTTTTTTTCCACAGCTGCCAGTGATTGGGAGTGCAATGTTTGATCCCACAGAGGCAGATTGGTGAGACTGAGGGATGGAAGTGGTATGTATTCAGCAGAAGAGAAGTGTTATTGTAGCATTAAAAGTTAAAGATAGCTTTTTTTGGTATTTTATAGAGTTGTATCACATTGAGCATGCATATCCCAACTGTAAAAGCAAATACGCATGCATTAGTCTGTTGCACAAACCAAAACATTTGTCAGAGGTTGTAGGTTTGAATACCACACTTCCCAAATACACAATGCTTTATTCTTGAATTATATTTAAAATGAATTAAAACCTCTATACCAGTAGCACAAACAGCCTGCTGTAAACTGTAATCTGTATAACTGGAATATGCATATGTGCAATATATGCACATGTCAAGGAGTACTTGTGACAAACTGTAATATAGTGTGCATCTGTTAGGAGCTGGCAGTGATAAAAATAAATGTTATCTGTTAGGAGCTGGTAGTCGTAAAAGTGAAGATAATAGAGTCAAATAATTACATCAATGCATTGTATGTCACATATGTAGATATTAATCTTTTTTTTCTCTTACCCCAACCCTTTTCTCTCTTTTTATTTTATTTTTATTTTAGTTTATTTTTGTATTTTATATTTTTAATTTTAGTATGTGTCCTCAAAATGTGTCCATGTCATCCATGTGTACCACATCACTAAATGCTCCACAGCACAACAGGGTTAGCTTGCCCCACAGTATCTGCCTGCCTCTTTCCACCAGCTCCAGCACTGACATCCAGCATGTTTGGGAGCCAACCTGGCAGCAGCATTTTTGTTGCCCCTGCAATACTTGCCCCCTCAGGTAGCCCTGACCTGGAGGCTGGCCACTGGTACCCTCCAGAAGCAGTGGTGGAGGTGGTGATTTTATCACTCAGGCTGAAATGTCATGGGTGGTATATAGGGTTGTGCACTGCACTGTTGGTGCACACCTATGCCAGCTGAAGAGGCTGCTTTCCCTCATTTTGCAATGTACCAGGAGTAGGAGAAGGAGATGTCAAGCACTCCAGCCTGTGGCGGGGTGAGGTGGCAGTGATGACAGTCTAGTGGGTGAGGACTTAATTCTCACTGTCACCCATCTTGATGACCATGGGTTAGGATGTCCCCACCATCACCCCATTCATGGCATTCCCAACCCTTTGTGTCCATCACCATCCCTGTCTCTTGTCTCATTTGTCTTGTCTGCTTACAATTACTTCCTCTCCTACCCACTTACCTCACCCAGACATTCCTACATCCCTTCCTCAACATTCCTCTCTCTCTATAAAAACAAAATTGTCCCGTACATAGTTCTCAATTTCAAATACATATATTTTTGACACATTTGATTCAGTCTGATTGGCTATACAACATGATTGTGTTGTGGTCACCCATCATTCTGGAGGTGACAGTCCAAATTCAGTTAATATTTTCCACATATGTTCACTTTACACTGTTAAAGAAAAGGATAGCTATGGTTCTGTCCTACCTCCCTCCTGCACATTCCTGTCATGCTTTCCCTTTTCTCTTCCTCTTGCTTGCTCACTCATCATTTTACAACTGTCCTAGCTACCCATTTCACCTTTTTAAGGCATTTTTCCATGAAGGTGCATATTGTGCACCAATGCAGAGCAACACAGAAAGCCAGCAGTATATTTAAATGTATTTAAAAGTATTAGATACATCTGTAGTCAAACCCAGTACCATCTGGCCCCAACAAGGAATGTATCAGTGGATTAACATGTGCTGCCAGAGAGTCAATTAAGCAGGAAGTGTATTTCATAGGCACAGTAGTAATTGTCAGACTCTGGCAATGCAGCTTGCATTTGTGTACTGCTTACCTACATGCAAACATATGTATCTCACATGCATATACACTTTGCTAACCATCGCACAAACCCGCTACTCATCCTGCTATAGAAATGTATATATTATGTTGTATTACTGCCATTTACTGCCCATTCCCTGTGTATGACATGAAATTACAAGTGAAAACATTACAAATTGAGAGCTATATCAAACAAAATGTCACATATTTACAACAAATCCATCTGTTGACACCCCCACAAGCACTGCAACCCTGGTGTCTCAGTACTGTTTCCACACATATATCAACCATAGTACAGAATGTAATATCAAATGTTGTGTGCTATGCAATGCAAATCAGTCTGGTAACGTGCAGAATTACAAATACTGACCCTTATGCCTAAAAACACTTATCTGCAAAGCTAGGGAAAGAATCAGCATGGACCATATCCACAGGGATATAGGTAACCTTCAACACACTTAACCCTACCCATGTTGTTTTTGTCAAGGGTAGAGCTTGCTCATTGAACCTTGTGGATTTCTTGAATACTGACCCCGCAGACTTGGATGAGGGATAACAAAAAATATATGCTGACTTCTGTGAGGCCTTTGACACTATTACTGATTCATGTGTCATAGTGAAGATCACCAATATGTGAATTAAGGCATACAGTAGTACAGGGATAGGCAACTGTCTCACTGATTTAACACACACTCTCAAAGTCAGGGACTGCACCTCCACCAGTACTCAATTGCCATTAGAATACCACAAGAATCTGTGCTGAACCTCAACTGTTTGCAAACTACTTCCCTGAATCACAGGCAATGGTGGATGGCCTGTGGTTTACCAAGTTTGCAGATGACTAGTAACTAGACACACTAATAGAGTCCCCCAATGATGGCAGCATATTATAGAAGGGGTTGCCACATACAAATGATTGGTGCCAAACTCACAGACTGCACCTTAAAGCATACAATGACTCATTGTCCCTTTTGTCAATGAAGTACCCCTGCTAATTATTATATACTAGCACCCCTCTAAGCTCAAACACAGTGTTGTGAGACTTGGGAATGCATGTTGATAGCAATCTATACTTTCATCACTATGTGCCCATAGTAGTGACACTCGCAATCTGCATTGCACATATCATGCATATGAACATCACATCCAAGACCTTGGTGGTTATACCTCTGCTGTCCTCTACCCGTATCAGACTACTAATTGAGTACAATGCACCCTTCTGTCTGTACCTTACCAGACACCTGCAGCAATTGGAGAAAACACAGGGTTGTGCCTGAGAGACTCCAGGGCCTCCAAAAATGACATTAAAGGAAAGACTGAAAGACCTGTCAGTGTACTCACTATCATGCAGGCTGCTGAGAGGTGACTTATGCTTGCCCTACAGAGCAGACTCAGACCCTGCTCTGTTGGAAATCCTGGCCATCTGCAAAGCAAATGGGACACAAATAACTTGGCCCAGGGTTCTCAACCTAAACTGTGACATAAACAGAACATGCTGAAGAGACAGATATATCCCCCAATGACTCACAATCCTCTGTAATAGGCTTCTACTGTGTGAATCAGTGCTCCTCAATGACCCTGTTCAAGTGCATCCTTGAATACTGGTTGGGTGATTGTAAAGTTACTTTTGGTATGGCACCTATGCCCCTCATGGACAGGGCCAGTTGATGCTCACGAAATCATTCTGCTAACAATGACATCCAACTATGCTCAATAAGGATACTTGTGTTTTTACACAGCTAGGCTTCTAAACAAAGTAGGGCCATTAGGCTAGTATCCTCTTATGAACATATGAAGGCATGAGTCTATCCAGGTCTTCCAACATGGCCTGCTGATGTCATCTACTATAAGTTCACCTGCAGTCATGTAAAACTCAGACTTGTGCCATGGTGCTTATGTAAGGTACTGAGTTATATAGTCTGTCTACCTTAAATAGCTAGGGTTTTCTTCCCACTCCAGTCAGCTGTGTGTGTGTGTGTGTGTGTGTGTGTGTGTGTGTGTGTGTGTGTGTGTGTGTGTGTGTGTGTGTGTGTGTGTGTGTGTGTGTGTGTGTGTGTGTGTGTGTGTGTGTGTGTGTGTGTGTGTGTGTGTGTGTGTGTGTGTGTGTGTGTGTGCGTGTGTGTGTGTGCATGCATGTGTGTCTAGCCAGAACAGAAGTGTGTATCCTGCAGTTACTGCTCCAATCACATGAATTGACAGCATTTTGATACTTGCACATGCTTACAGATCCACTTCATGCAGGCCACCACCTAACTTCTCTCCAACATGCGCTGCTGATGTCATCCACTATAAGTTGGCCTGCAGCCATGTGAAAGTCAGACTTGTGCCATGGAGCTTGTGTAAAATACTGAATTCTGTAGTCTGTGCACTTAGATAGGTAGAGGTTCTAATTTCACTGCAGTCAACTGTGTGTGTGAGCTGTTGCTTGACATTATAGAGAGCATTTTGCACCAGCATGTGGGACATTGTTATAGTCTCCTCAACAGACACTGCTGATGTGATCCGCTATGAAGTGTTGTCTGACACACTCCAAGTCAGACTTGAGCAGTAATGCTTGCGTAAAGTACTGTGTTCTGTAGTCTGTGTACTTAGGTAGGGGGTTTATTCTCACTGCAGTCAACTGTGTTTGTGTGTGTGAGCTGTTGCTTGACATTACAGTGAGCATTTTACAACACCATGTGGATCACTGTTATATTCTCCTGAACAGACACTGCTGATGTCATCAGCTATATCAGATTTTTGGATATGCAGTAATTCCACCAGGGCAGGGTCAGAGACTGCCCTGTAGGCCATGCAGATGTCACCTCATCCTATACAATAAAGATTACGGTGACATGGCTTTTAATGTATCCAAATACATCATGGCATGGTTTTTAGGCCCCTTGTTATCTTGCTGAGAGATCCCTGTGGTGTCCCCTACTGTTGCAGGTGTCTGCTGAGGTGCATGCAAAAGAAACATTATACTGTAGTAGTGTCCTGATGAAGATTAACTTCAATGCTGTTATGCAGTCCTAAGATCTGAATATGATGTGCACAACATAGGCTTTCAATACCAGTGTATTTGGTGTCAAGGTTCACATGGCTATCTACATGTGTTCCCAGTGCTTGCATCACAGGATTTCTGCATAGCAGGACTGTTGTCATTGCTGTGATTAACATGGAGTTGTACTTTTCAGCTGGACATCATGACAGACACACATTCTGCATTTATTTGTACATTGTGTGACTTAGTAACCATTCAGTTGTCTGTGTTAGCTCCTCCTGTACTATGTTATCATCAATGGTGGACTCAGTGATTGCAGCCAACATGCAAGAATCAGTAAACTTGGTAAGCCAAAGACCATATACCTTAGCCTGGAATATCAAGAAATATAGTCCAAACAGTGAAGGGCTAAGCACAGATCCCTGGGGTGTACTGGTACAGGTGTACTGGCACAGGTTGATTCCCCAACTTTCACAGTATGTGGTCTTTCAGTGATCCAATTAGTTACCCATCAACTGACATAAGGGTTAATCCCCAGATAGAAGGGTTTCTCAATGGTACCTGTGTGGGGAATTGTGTCAAAAACATAGGGCAGATCACGATAGGCAGTATGCACTGTTATACCTTTATCCAGGCCTATCACATGGAATCAATGGGGGTGTGGCAACATCATAGATCACCTGTGGCATGACTCAGCACATACACCTGCCTGATATGGTTGAATACAGTCCAACAAACCCTCCGCATGGGCTATGTTCTCATCCAATGGTGTACATCAACATGCATCCACCTGAGTTGGGGGGACAGCACCTGATGCTTACATGTATACAGACATCTTGACTCTCCTTGACTGTGAGGTACACCAACATGTGATCATGGAACTCTTCTACATGTACACTATTAATATTCCAGCTATATGCAACAGACCTGTGAATTGTTAATGCTATATCAAGTCTGTTACATGTGATAGATGTTCTCAGTGAGGTTGTTGATGGCATGCATGATGACAATAGTATCATGTTGTGGTGCTTGAGGAGGTCACGGCGTTTGACCGAAATCCACAATGAGGTATTCAATCAACACTATCATAAGTGGCCATAAACCACTATATCACCAAATGGGTAGACCAGTGTATCACATACGTGGCATATCACTATGTTGAAATGTGTGACATGACCTTAAGCTTAGGTCCAGTGATCAGGTCCATTAGGGCTGTCTGCTATACCCTTTTCTGCCCATTACTTAGGTACTGGACATCACAGACAGCATACACATGCTGTGTCTAAACAGCAGCCTGAAGGAATACAGATTGTGGGAATTATTGGCTCTGACTGTGATATTACTATAATATAGACAGTATCAACACATACCAAAACTGCTGCCACAGCCATGACAACACCTGCACTGACAAGAAAATTGGGAGATTTGCTGATTCAGAAAACAAACACATCACCCAAGGGTGATGCCCCTGCCCTGTCCCAGTAATCAAGGAGCCTCAATCCTCACCACTAACACCAGTGAGGGACATGCACATTGGGAGGATGACAAGTACACAAACAGTAAAGTACAAATTCCCTTAAGAGAACACAAATAGATCACAGTCAGTCTGGTGCTGGTTTCTCTCACTCTCTTTCCAGATCCTCAATAAGACTCCCCACTGGTACAGCTACAGGGTTAAGATCTCAGCCAAGTGGTCAAGCCAAAATCTCCAGCACCCTCTCTGTCCAACCAGTGCTTTGTGTCCCTGCCCAAGTAGCTGACACACACACACTTTGAGATTTGATTTATTTGCAAAAACACATCCACTCCTGGGGAAGGCTGGCACAGGTTTACTAGCTATGCCCCCTTCTTCCCAGACTATAAGGTAGTAATCATTGCCACCAACTACTACTTATCAACTACCATAAGGCCCTTGCAAACAGTGACCAATTCTACTGTGTAATGTTACTATTATCCAAATGATAAGTGTGTCCAAGGCCAAGGTTATTTAAGAGTGGCCTTTACAGTATTACCAAATACATATGCAAGTACTCTAAGAGCTTAAATATCTCTAAACAAAACCAGTCACAATTAAAAGGTTTTAATATATTTAATAATAAATAATAAAACCACAATACAATACTCATTATCTCAACACAGTGCCAATAGAGTTCAAAATCACAGGAAATATTTTAAAACAATCATACAGAACAGTCTCACATGAATACAGAAAACATCTAAGCTAATCTTACTATATTCCTGTCTATCTCTAACAGAAATCACTACACTCTTAAGTCTTATTTAAAGAGCAAAGACAAGTGCTGATGAGAGGATGTTTACAGGTCCACAACAAGATACAAAATACACTGACTTTCTCTTAAGTTACAAACCAACATTTCTGCTGGGTCAACGCAGATTACATCATTCTTGTCAACTCTGCTTTTAGTTTCCAGGCCAACATGAACTTAACATATAACACCTCAGTGTCAAGAATACATATTTCTTAGAAGCTGACACTTATCTCTTAGAAACCTGCCTGGAACTGGAAATCATTAAACTTTTACCTTGCAAACCTGTAATTATTTCTGTTTCCAGACAATAGAAAGAACTTCTTGCTGCAGACATTCTGTCTTTTAGCTGAGATAAACTAACTTTATAGCATATTGTAAAACTCTTTACATATTTTCTTAGAGTTTGCAAGTTAAATCTGTATATTCCAACCTTTACCATCAATGCATACATTTACATAGGCATGTAGTTTATACAAATTTCTGCTCTTTTCCAGCAGGGTGCACAGTGGTTACAGTCTTGAAGGAGTGATCTTTAGGTGCATCACTCCACAGTACTTCCACAGACAAGCCAGCAGGTCTGACATGAAATTGGCACCTCTGTCAGTCAGTATTTATTTTTGGGAAACCTACTCTGTTGAAAATCTCTAATAGAGCATTTGCCACCTTTACTGCCTCAATGGAGGATAGAGCCACTGTGTCAGGGTATCTTGTAGCATAATCTACTACTACTAGGATATACTTTTTCCCTGTGGAATGTAGGATACTCAGAGGCCCCACAATGTCCAAAGCTACCCTCTGAAATGGCTCCTTAATCACAGGCAAATGCATCAAATGAGCTGTCACCTTGTCTCCTACCTTGCCTACCTTTTGGCACTGTTCACAGGTCCTGCTGTACCCAGTTACATCTCTGTAAATCCCAGGCCAATAGAAGTTCTGCATAATATGTCTATTTGTACGTTTTATGCTGATATGACCTGAAAAGGGAATATCATGGTCTATGGCTAGATGTGCCAGATGGTAGGCTCTGGGACCTACCAACTGCTGTATTCTCTCACACTCTAGCCCTACCTCAGGGGTCCACTCTTTATACAGTAACCCTTTGTCCCAGTATACAGATTCCCCCTTCCCTTGAGAGTCAGGTGCCTCACTAGCTATCTCCCTCAAGCCTTGTAATATAGGGTCTAAGACCTGAGCCTGTCTAAACTCTCTCTTTGCAACCCTACCCTGCTCCACTTCCACAGGAAGTCTGGTATGCTCTGAAAGCAGTGTCTCACTATCAGCCTAGGTACTACTAATCACCTCTGCCCTTGCAGTCACTCTGTTCAAGAAAACATCAGGACCGACTAGCAGCTGTGGTTCACCTTCAGTCTCACTGCTGCAGGGCAGCTCTCTCCCAGTAGTAACCACCTCACCAGTTCTGGCTGCAAGTGTGCAGTCTGTTTGGGTCTCCCCCAGGCTACCAGACCCACATGCTTGTCTCCAAGCCTGACTGCGTGTAACTGCATGAGCACACGGTACTGCATTATCAAAATCCTTCCCTATCAGGACACTTGTAGGATAGTAGTTTGGTACCCTTGTTGTCTCAAGACAACCTACTGTTGGCATTTTGTCATTCCCACTTACTGGGTCTCCCACCTTTTGTTCCCCACCTTGCCTCCATGGACATCTATATACTACATGGCCCCACTGGTTGTATTTAAAACATTTAACCCTAGGTCCTGGACATGTACTTAGACTAGTGGCTTCCCCTGCTACTGGCAGATTCTGTTGGGGCAGTCTGGGCTGCCCATCATAGGTTCCCTTAGACCCATGAGCAGCACTGGGTGTCCCTTTGCTGTGCAGGGATGCTCTACTTGCTAGGTATAGGTCTCCCTTCTTTCCCAACTTATCTACAGTAAGACATTGTCTATCAGCTAACCTGATACGTATATCCTCAGGCAAAGTGCTAAGGGTTTGTTTCCCTCACAAAAAAGGTCTGCCAGCCCTTCAAAACTGGTGACCTGACATCCACTCACCCATCTATGAAAATAAGTGCTTACTTCAGCAACATATTCACCCACACTTTCATCTGCCTTGCGTCTATGCTCACAAAACATTTTCCTATAAGCTTCAGGTGTTAGCTTAAAATTTCTAGCAAACAATACTTTACAACATTATAATTTAAGCAGTCATTATCAGACAGTTTGGACAGAACAGTTACAGCCTTTTCATTGAGAAAGGATGTCAGGAACCATACCCAGAGCCCTTCAACATTATACTGTTTACATACACTCTCAGACATATGAATGAAACTATCAAAATTATCCCCCTCTGTAAATTGTGGAAGAAATGTACTGACCTTTGTTGCTTCTGTGGTCCACTTACTCTCTTTCCCATTACCTCCATGATCCTGGTGAAGAGTCAGCATCTCCTTTTCATGTTGCCTCTGCCTCCCCTTCTCCTCAGCTTCCAGATGTCTCAGTCTCTCTGCTGCCTCCATTTCCAAATGTTTGGCCTCCAACTCAAGTCTATTTAGCTCCAGATGGATTTTTAAGTCCTCTGTGGAAAGGTTGAGTTGTTCATTTTCTGAGAGTTGTACATCTCCATGGAAAGTCTGATCATCTTCCTGGTTGCTATTCTCGGATGCAGCTGTGACTAAAACTGCAATCATGTCTGCTTTAGTCAGGTTTCCATGCACCAGTCCTTTAGCCTGGCACATCTCAGCCAAATGGCTCCTTGTTAGTTTGCCATACTCCTTTCCTGACATGCTTGCCTGCTTTCCCTGACTAACTAAGCTAACAAAAGAAATAAAACAATTTTGATATGAACTCTGACTGTTCACTGCATGGCTGATTTAGAGCACAAAAAC
>NC_056732.1:1784684549-1784768652 GCF_019279795.1 Protopterus annectens
GTGGTTACCCTCATAGCGTGTGGATGTATTGTAGCAGTTGTTCAAGTGTGTGCATGTGCATGCAGTCTCATCTCTTATTACTGTAAATCACATGTTATGTCAAAGGCATGGGATTACTGGTGGTATTGCCATAATTGTGGTTGGTTTTCCTAATGATTTTCATGATACTTAACTTGCACTCAATGTGCTAAAGACCTCTGCCTAGAGTAAACTCATATTCAGGCATATCAGTTTGCACAGCTTCACAATATGCACCCCATCCCAATTGCATGTCAGATCCCTGATAGATGTCTCTGCATTAGCCATGTAAGGATGCTTATCTCACACAGACATCCTTCCCACTGTTATGTCACTTTGTGTGACAGTCACAGACAACACATTTTCACTGTACAGTCCCTGTTGTACAATATAGATATGTGACTGGTACTGCTACAAAATCTTCCACTGACATGCTCTCCTCTGCTGTACATGCGGAAGTCTCACCTGACCTCTTTCCCTGTGTTCATACTTACAATTCATCTGTGTGTCCGTATTCAATACACACTTTCCCTGAGTGACAATTTTACATGACAGTCCCATGTCCTCTTACAGATCATTAACACAGCTTCAGTACAGAATGCCAGGAATGGGATATCACAATACTGTAGGTATACTATCCTCTACTGTGTTTGGACCATATACTTCACATTCATACCTCTTTACTGTCCAGATATTCCCAGGATGTCCAGATGTTTTTTTTATCAAATTTGTGACTTTCTGCCATATCACTGGGATGATCTCTGGACTGATGTGACTCAATATTACATACATTTGAGTATATACTTTTCAACTGTCCAGATTTGTGCAAAATGCCCAGATTTTGTCTCATATTATATTGCTTTTCTGGCAAATCATTGGCATGTCACTGCGGATTGAGGCCAAAAACTGATGATATACATTTGAGTTTCAAGCATCATGCTCTGCAGAAAGTTCATGCTACTGTATTTCATTATTTATTTATTTATTTGACATTTGACATTTGTTAATGGGGTTGGTCCAGATGAGCCAGTATACTATTTTTAGTGGAGACCTGAGGAGAAAGCTCCAGAGTTGTACAGACCAATAATAGTAACAAGTACATGACAAATACAGAAAAAAAGTATGAAAACCTTGTAGTAATTATTGCATTTGCAAGAGGAGATATTTTGTTTTACTTCATAAAGCTGCTTTTGGAAAAAAATGGTATACTGTACAACCCATTACTTTATCAACATGCTACGTTTTGAAGAACAGTATTAACAATCTGTCCCTATTGTCAGGCTTTGGCCCACCATTATTTATGACTTTGTCCAGATGTCTTGCTCAAAGGGGTTGAAAGGTATGTTTCAGTTTCATTCTAACACATTTCTGACATCTATGGCAAATATATCCCTATTCCTGGTTAACTGTCCCTGAATTATGTTGGCCCTTGTATAGATGTGCTGTGCTAACAGATTCACAGCTATCTGTGAATCCCTGGTGATCATTGTGGCATTTTGCACAAATCCACGCTCCCTACCTAGGTGCTCTGCTTTAAACAGACTTATATCCGTGTTCACCTACACAGTTTCCTGGCCAGCAAAACTGTTAGCAGCCATGAAACCTAGCTTAGGCACATTGCACCTAACTAATATTCATTGCACACTGCTGCTCACTGCGCACCACTGCTCAAACATGTAAACTCCATGTAGGCTTCATGCAGAGCCTACACTGAGGTTATTGAATCTCAGGATTAGTCATAGTAGGCACACTTTGTTTCTAAAAGCAGCTTGATAAGTCCATTCTTCCTTAGACTTCCTTTTAACTTTTCTGGTGGGCATATTTGTTTCCTTTTTTCTGTAATGCCCTGTCCTGATTTGACGTTACTGAGATCCTTTTTATCTTCAGGTTCAAAGAGGTGCTCTGCTGGTGCTGTTGCTCTGCTGGTGCTGTTGCTGTGCTGGTGCTGTTTATCTGCTGGTGCTGTTGCTCTGCTGGTGCTGTTGCTGTTATGTTGTGTGGACTTCTCATCTCCTTTTTTTCCTTCTTTCATGCCCTGCTCTATAGGTTCATAGGTTCATAGGTAGGTACTAGGCTATCTGCCCGAGGGCATTTATAAGCCTAGCCAGAGTGTGCTGGCTTTTGCCACCCCATTGAATAATTAAATGATCCTCTGTCAAGCAGAGCCAGTGAAGTGATCCCAGGGGTGTATTTTCTGTTACCCATCCATTCGTCAAGGCTTCTTTTGAAGAGTGTTAGTGAGGGGTTCTGCCTAATGTAGTTAGGAACTTTGTGCCAAAGCATGGGGAGTCTCTGTGACAGGAATCTATCCCTCCAGCATGTTCTATTTATTGTTGTGGCGAGGTTTAGCTCAATAGAGCGCGTGGCTCGCAGTGACTTGGATTTCTTTAGGTGGAGCATGTCCATCAATTCTGAGTTGGACATGGCTTTGTAAGTCAGGCAGAGATCACCTCTGAGTAAGCGATATGCCACTGAGTACAGCTGGAGTTTTTCCAGTCGGGCTGCATAGAACATATGTTTGAGGCCAGTAATCCTCTTGGTGAGGTACTTTTGTGGTCTTTCCAGCTGTTGGAAGTGTCTTGTGAGGTACATCCCAAATGAGGCATTGTACTCTATGATGTCTCTAATGAGTGATGGGTAGAAGGGCACTATAACCTCTTTATTTCTAGATGCAAACCCTTTAGTAATTAGATGGGCCACATAGAAGGATTTCCTAACTACTTCGGCAATATGATTGTCAAAGGAGAGATTACTATCTACCTGGGTCCCCAGATCTCTTACTACCTCTTCTGTATTAAGGGGGCTGCCACCTATGTGGTAATTTGTGGGTGTTTTGTTTTTCCCAAACAGGATGACTATGCATTTTTTGGCATTTAGCTTGAGGCCATGACTTTGACACCAGGTGTTCGTCTCAGTAAGGCACTTTTGGAGGATGTCCCTGTCAGCCGGAGAGTCAATTATGGCTCCCAGTTTACAGTCATCAGCAAACTTGGTTAGCCATTGTCCTCCTGTGTTTGCCTGTACTTCTGAGAAGTATATGCCAAACAGTAGGGGTCCCAGGACCAAGTCTTGTGGGACACCACTTGTGACTGGTTTAGAGTCGGACCTGGAGCCCACTATTCTTACTCTGTGAGTTCTGTCTGTAAGCCATTTGGCAACCCATCTCGTGACGTAGGGGTTTATGGTCAGGCTGGTGAGTTTTTCTGTAATACCCAGTGTCAAAAGCCTTGGAAAGGTCAAGGTAGGCTGTGTGAACCACCTTTCTCTTGTCTATGGCCTTGGTGATTGTCTCAAAGAAGTCAACCAGGTTTAGTAGGCATAATCTGCCCTTAACAAAGACAAACTGGGTCGGGCCAAGTGTTTAGAGGTTCCCAATGTCTTTGTTAATGAGTTCCATGATGATGCTCTCCATAGCCTTTCAGACCAGGCTAGTCAGGCTTATGGGGGGATAGTTACCAGGGTCAGTTGTGTCCCCTCCTTTGTGGAGAGGAATAACCATTACTGTGCACCATTCTATGGGCATGTAGCCTGTGGAGAGGCTGAGGTTGAACAGCTTGTTTAGATGGGGGGTTAGTTCGCTCTGTAGTTCGTGCAAGACAGAGCCTAGGACACCATCTGGTCCCATTGACGCTGTGTTTTTGGCTTTTGAAAGGGCTGTGTGCGTCTGTGATTTTTGGGACACTACACGTTTCCGGTATTGTGGGCCCTTTTGGAGGTGAGAGGGGGGTGAAGTTTGCACTGAGTCTATCTGCCAGGATGTTGGCAATATCAGTTGGTTCAGTATATTTTGTGCTATTTTGCACTAGTTCAGTGCATATCTGCGAGTTGCCACTTAGATTCTTAACATAGCTAAATACGGCTTTGTGGTTATCTTTTAAATCCTTGGCTATTTTTCTTTCAAAGTTAGCCTTGGATGATTTCCATGAGGGACCTTAATTTCTTACTGATACTGATCAGGGATGTCTTTCCTTCTTGGGATTTGCTTTTTTTCTGAACTAGTTTCCTCCTTCTATTGTATGGCCTGTTTATGGCAGGGGTCCACCAAACTGGTTTCCTTCTCTTAGAGGAGTGAGTCTTGGTTTTGCTAGGGATGGCATGATCCATGCATTCTTGTAGGTGTTCAAAGAGTGCATTTGTAAAGGTTTTTGCATCTTTGGCAGCGTTATCCTTTAGCGTGGGGGCTGTGAAACTTACCACCTCTGTCTTGAGTAAAGTTAAGTTTGCTTTAGAAAAGTTTTTTACTGTGGTTTCTTTAGTTGGGGGTGGTAGTGGGGTGTGGACATCCATAGTGATTAGTTTATGTTCTGATCTAACCAGTGATGGGTTGATCTCTGGTGTGGAACACCTGTCGCCCATGTTGGTGATGACCAGGTCCAATATGTTTTCACCTCTGGTAAGGGAGTTTACCAGCTGATCCAGGGCATTTGAGTTGATGAATTCCAGGAAGTATTGGGCCTGGGAGTTTGTAGTCAAGTAGTTTTCCTAGTGAATGGTAGGGTAATTGAAATTGCCCAATATCAGGGTGTTTGGTAGGAACTTCATGTTTTCCAGTGTCTCCAGAAAGGTGGATGGTGGTCCTGGGTTATGGAGGATGATCTGTAGGTTTCATAGGTTCATAGGTTCATACTAGGCTATCTGCCCAGTGGCATTTATAAGCCTAGCCCATAGTTATGTGGCTTTCGCCACCCCTTTAGTTTGAAGAAAACTATGCCTATTATTTTGCTGTGCCTCTGTCAAGCAGTGACACTGAAGTAATCCCTGGGGTATATCTGCGATCTCCCATCCATTGGTCAAGATTCCTCTTGAACAAGGCCAGCAAGTTGCTCTGCCTCACATGTACCGGGATTTTGTTCCACAGCATAGGGAGTCTCTGGGTGATGAATCTGTCCCTCCAGCATGTTCTATTAATAACCGTGTCAAGGTTTAAGTCTTCTGCCCTTGTGGTTCTGAGGGATCTAGATTTTTTGAGGTGAAGCATATTCATCAAATCTGGGTTTGACATGGCCTTGTATGTCAGGCACAGGACACCTCTGAGCAAGCGGTATGCGACTGAATAGAGCTGGAGTTCTTTCAGTCGGGCAGCATAAGACATATTTTTGAGACCCTTTATCCTTTTGGTGAGGAACTTTTGGGGCCTTTCCAGCTGCTGCAGGTGTCGGGTCAGATACATTCCGAATGGGGCATTGTACTCAATCATTGGTCTAATGAGTGATGAGTACAGGGGGACGATGACCTCCCTTGATCTAGATGTAAATCCCTTCATGATCAGGTGGGCAATGTAGAAGGTCTTCCTAACTACTTTAGCAACGTGAGTGTCAAACGAAAGGTTACTGTCAACCTGGGTCCCCAGATCCCTGATAACTTCTTCTGTGCTCAGTGGATTGCCACTTATATGATAGCTAGGGCTAACCTTGTTTTTACCAAAGGGTATGACTATGCATTTCTTGGTGTTTAACTTTAGGCCATGGCTCTGTCACCAGTTATCCGTTTCTGTGAGGCCCTTCTGAAGGATATCTGTGTCAGATGTGTTTTCGACTATGGCGCCCAGTTTGCAGTCATCTGCAAACTTTGTCAGCCATAACCCTCCTGTGTTTGCTTGTACTTCAGAAAAGTAGATGCCGAACAAGAGTGGACCCAGGACTGAGCCCTGTGGGACACCACTTGTGACTGGCTTTGAGTCTGACATGGCGCCAGCAACTCTGACTCTGTGGGTTCTGTCGCTTAGCCAGTTTGCAACCCATCTTGTGATGTATGGGTTTACATTCAAGCTGATGAGTTTTTTGATGATACCTGAGTGGGGTATTGTGTCGCAGTCCTTTGCCAGGTCGAGGTAGGCTGTATGGACTGCCTTACCCTCATCAATGGCCTTGGTGACTGTTTCGAAAAAGTCAACCAAGTTTAAAAGGCATGATCTTCCTTTGACAAAGCCAAACTGGGTTGGATCCAAGGTCTGCAAGTTCCCTATGTCTTTATTTATGAGTTCCATTATGATCCTCTCCATGGCTTTGCAGATAAGGCTTGTCAAGCTAATGGGACGGTAATTTCCAGGGTCGGTGGAGGCACCACCCTTGTGAAGTGGGACCACAGTCGCCACTCCTTGGGTACGTATCCTGAGGTGAGGCTAAGATTAAACAGCTGTCCTAACTGCGGGTTTAATTCCTCATTGAGTTAGTGGAGCACACAGCCGGGGACATCATCCGGTCCCATGGATGCTGTGTTTTTTGCCTTGGAGAGAGCAGTTCTCACCTGGGCTTTAGAGATGTTTGGGGGGCTACAATCCTCTGGTATAGATATCTCTCCTTTTGGGGGGGGGGAGAAGTTAGCACTGAACCTGTCAGCCAGTATGTTGGCAATGTCTGTAGGTTCAGTAATCTTCACATCATTTTGAACTAATTCTGAGCATATCTGGGAGTTTCCTCCTAGGTTTCTAACATAGCTAAAGAAGGCCTTATGATTGTCTTTT
Organism: Protopterus annectens; assembly: GCF_019279795.1. Taxonomy (NCBI): domain Eukaryota; kingdom Metazoa; phylum Chordata; order Ceratodontiformes; family Protopteridae; genus Protopterus; species Protopterus annectens. The sequence continues at coordinate 1,784,691,031 of NC_056732.1, forward strand.
GAGTCCTTGGTGATTTTTCTCTCAAAATTTGCCTTGGATGATTTTATGAGAGCTCTTAGTTTTTTACTTATAATGATCAAAGGTGTCTTACCTTTCAAGGATTTTGCTCTATCTTGTAGTAGCTTCCTCCTTTTGTTGTAGAGCTTGTTTATGGCTGGGGTCCACCAGACTGGATGCTTGCCTTTGGTACAGAGAGTCTTAGTTTTGTTTGGGATTGCCTGATCCATGCAGTCCTGTAGGTGCTGGTAGAAGGCATTTGTAAGTGATTCAGCGGTTTGAGTAATGTTTACCACCGGCTCAGGGGCGTTAAAGGAGACCACACTAGTTTTTAGAAGTGTGAAGTCGGCTTTTGAGAAGTTTTTCACTGTGGTCTTTTTTATTTCAGGTGGATGAGGACCTCCAGCGAGATTAGTTTATGATCTGATCTCACCAGTGAGGGGTATACTTCCGGTGTTGAACATTGTGATCCCATGTTCGTGATGATGAGATCAAGTATGTTTTCTCCTCTTGTGGGGATGGTGACTAGTTGTTCCATGGCATTTGAGTTTATGAACTCCAGGAACCTTTGGGCTAGAGTGTTTGGGCTTGAGTAGTGTTCCCAGTCTATATTAGTTAGTAGGGTAGTTGAAGTCACCTAGTATGATGGTGTTTGGAGATACATTTATCCCCTCCAGTGTTTTCAGGAAGGCCATGTGAGGTTCCTGAGTTTGAGAGGGTGGCCTGTAACATGCTACAAATTGCAGAGCAGTCTTGCCTATGGTTAATTGCACCTGGATGGTCTCCGATGCATCGTGCGTTGCCACCAACCTTGAGGTGTGGGTGTCCTTTATGAATATGGACACCCCCCCCCCTTTCTTGGTGTTGTCCGGATTTTGGGGCCGGAATGCATGATATGAGGTAAAACCTGATAGTGCTGGGGTGCTCTCAGGAGCCTTGAACCAGGTTTCTGTCACAGCACAGACATCGATGTTCTCCATACTGAGAAGGTCCTCGAGTGCGTGCATCTTGAGATTGAGACTTCTGGCATTGAGCAGCATTACCCCTAGTTTTTTTCCTTTTTAGCAGGCCACAATTTGCAGGCCTCTGTAGCAGGCCACAATTTGCATTGCAGATTTGCCCGATCTTAGTTGCACATGGATGATCTCAGAGGTATCATGCTGCGCCACTAACCTGGAGGTGTAGGTATCCTTGATGAATATGGATACACCCTCTCCTTTTGTGTTTCGGTCCGTGTTATGTGGCCAAAACGTGCGGTATGAGTTGTAGCCCAGTAGTGCTGGGCTGCTCTCTGGAGCCTTGGACCAGGTTTTAGTTACTGCACAGATATTGACGTTCTCCATACTGAGGAGTGCTTCAGGCACGTGCATTCTGATATTTAAATTCCTGGCATTGAGTAGCATAACCCTCAGTTTTTTGTTAATTGTGCTGTTTACGGAGGTGGGTTTGACTTTTGAGCCTTGCCTAAAAAAGGCACTATGAGGGCAGCAAGAACCTTGGCCAGTATTCAAAAGCCTAGGGGTGACAGGTGCAAGCTATCTCTTGCGAAGCAACGCAGCTTGTCGAGCATGTCGTCCCAGGCTGACAGACACTGGATCCCCTTTGAATGACACCAGAAGCTTAGCCAATTGTTGACATTGATCATTTTTTCTTTATACTGAGGTATCATTCTTGGTGAGGGAGGATGCTACTCAGAGTCAGGGTCATACCAGCCTGGGCTACATGATCAGAGAGCTCTTCCATGTCTTGCTTCATGTAGTCCAGGGAAGTATGTCTGAAGTCATTCATACCAACATGAACAATGACAGAGTCATATTTGTACTTTTTCTGGAGTGACCTGAGTGCTTGTCTTATGTGGTGGATTCTGGCTCCCGACAGACAGCTAACAGTAACCTTCTCCTTGTCCAGGCTAGTGAGTGGGACGTCAGTGTGTCTGACTATAAAGTCACCTATTACTAGTGTGTTAGGTATGTTATTTCGCCTTAAGAGCTGTGATTGTGCGGCACACTGATTTTGTGTTTTATGTGTTGTCTGGTTTGTGACGGGAGGTGCAGGTTGTTTGGGTGTCTACTTTAGAGGTCTCGGATGCTTTTGCAGGTTTTTATTTAGAACCTCCGAGTATGATTTTGTGTATTTATGTGTATTGTTTGCCAGTGCTGTTTTAGTAGGTCTATGTGCAGCTGGAGGTGTGGTGCAAGTGTTAACCTTCTCCTCTTGACTGTCTGTTCCAGTCTTGGGTGGAGACAGCTTAGCTTCCAATTTGGCTGTATAATTGCATCTCTCGCATATTTTTTGTACTGCCACACCACCATTCCTGCCTCATGTTAACAAGCTCCTCAACTGTAAAGAAATTGTGATTCAACTCTAGCAGAAAAACTAAGTAAGGATTTTTATTTACACATAGCAAGAATGTTACATTGGCTGTAATGATTTATGGAGACACTGAAATGAAGTATTAAGCATTCAAATTATAACAGTAAAAGGAATGTATATCGCCACCTAAGACAATCTACTGATGATTTAATTCTCCTTGCTTGTATACGACACTAAATATACATAATGACGTAACAGTTCTGGGAGTTTAAAGTGTATCATATACCAAATTGTTATTAATCCATTTTTATAAATCAGCTTCACAATTCAGAGTATCCTTTTAGTTAATTCTTGTCAAATTTCTTTCTGTTGCTAGGCAGTCTTCCTTACTTCCCATGTCATGTATCCTCTTTTCACATAAATCCATAAGCTTGCAGTTTTCAGTATCCATGTCAGGTTGTATAAAAACAGACCTCTGAATGCAGTACATATTTTTTAATGTATTCATTACATACAAAAAATAATTTCAAAGAAACAAATACTCATTATGTACTCATAGAAATGAATAACATGTTTATTAATATGGCAAACAAGGATTGCAGGGAAAACAGAGCCAGTTTACAGTCCTTAGTAGGTCAAGCAGAAAAAATATTTTGGAATGGACTGCCAACACATTGGAAGGATACGCAAACACACACACACACACACACACACACACACACACACACATATATAAATACATATATACATATATACATACATGTATACGTATATACATATATATATATATATATATATATATATATATATATACATTTATGCACATATGATTTATATGCAGAGTGAATATTAGAAATAACCCAGGAAGAGTGTGACTAACAAAGCAATATTTACATGATTTCCCAAATGGCAAGGTATTCTACTGCATAAGGTCTATGGAAGTAAAAACGGGGTACATAGAATTTACCATAAATTTCCTACAACCATAAATAAGTACAAGCTAAAGAAAGTAATAAATGAATTTTAAAATGTAATTAAAGATTGAACAGCAAGTTACAAACTCAAGCTAACTACTAGTAAAAACAGGAAGGATTATTATCAATATATTATCACTTTTTTAAGAATCCCATCACAACAGTAGCAATCAATGCTATGTCAGTGGTCAATCATAAAGAGATGGATTATGAATTTAACATGTATGCTACACCTTTATGAGGAAGATTATCAGAAACAGTAATTACCATAATAACCTCATAATATTAAAGGAAGGTACCTGCCCAAAAACCTAGGGCTGCCTTGTGCTATCATATTTTGTGTGTAGTAAAGGTATTTGATTCTCAGGCATGTGAAGTAACACACAGAGTATTGACAAAAACTGAAGGTAGTTGAATAGTAGTCATCTAAGGATGTCAGTCAGAGACCAGAAGGATTGCTGCCGATGTGCCACTGGGATCTGGGACCATCACTATTTAAAAAAGTATTCCTTACAATACCACAGCATAACTCCTCCTGGTTTCACAAATTTGCTGAAAATTGTAAAACTGTATTTACACTTGTCAAAAGCAAAGACACACAAGATATAAATATTTATTTGAAATAGCATCTGTGATACCAAAATTGGGTTAGCGGTGAAAAATGTAAGATCGTGCATTTATCTAAACACAAGATAAAGGAACCTGAAATGTATTTAGATAAATGCTTGGAGGAAGTAAGTCAGTACAAAAATCTAGGAGTGATGTCCAATTGCAAAATTTATTGGGGTGATCATGTAAATATAATGGATAATAAAGCACACAAACAGATGAGTACCCTGTTAAGAAACTTTACTACATGAGATGAGAGTTGTCTAGTAGGATTGTATAAGACATTTGTAAAATCTATCTTATAATAATTCATTCTCATAATATACACCAAGATAATCAAATACATTAGAACATGTTTAAAGAAAATTGACCAAAAGGGTATGCTCTATAAGCCAATTGAAATAAGATGCGAGATGTCAACATCTGAAATTATATTCCTTAAATTACAAATATTATCAAGGCAGATTCATATTAGCCTACAAAGCAACAAAAAACATTAAGTTACATTAAGCCCACTATCATAATAATTTAAAAATGATAGACAACTGAAAGAGGACCAAAGTAAGGTAAAAATATATATACAAAATATATATAGTCGAACATATACTTGTTATGTGGAATAAGCTACCATTATCGCTTCACAGTTGAAAGAATCTAAATCTTTAAAAAAAATTGGGACAGATGGTAGGGAACTGATGTCTGCAATTCAAAATGTTTTTCCTAGGTCTTAGGGCCAGCACATTGTGACATAGAACCTGTGAACCTTTGAATCAAGTTGGTGTAGTAGCGTAGATGTGATGTGGCTGCCTACTGAAATGTCAGCACTCAAAATACCAAGAGAAGAGCAAATCTTGAAAATCGCTCTGTCCTTTAAACATTTTTTGCAGGGGGCACTGCATCCCCCAATGTGGGGGCAACTCCCCCACACCCCTTAAACATTTATACATTGACTATGATTTTGCTATACCTCAGAGCAAAGGGAATACTCCAAGAAATGACAATATTGTACTTTGTATATGTAAGTACTTTTTTAGTCATTTGGTCTCCATGGTTTGGAACTTGCTGTAGCATTTCCTGACATTTCAAATGGTTACTGTAGACATTATTGAGGATAGGGGTTGCATACAGAAGATTAGGGAGAATATAGGAATTTGCTATTAGTTTTTGCTGAATTTTTTGATAGAACATTGTCTGTATGCATTGAATGGGAGATTTACATCAATGATAGCACCAATTAATTTAGTGGTTAGTGGTCAGGACAAAGTCTATCTTGATGTTCTGTAATGATGAAATGGCACAAAAATCCTTGCATGCTTGAGGGATTTAGGCGTGAACATTTTATTTTCTTTTTCTTTTTTTAGGATTCAGCAATAGTTGAGAATTAAACAGCCATTTATCAGTGTTGGTAAATAACTGTATGAGTCAGTGTAATTCAGTTATGGTACATGCTGAGCAGATGTGCGCTTAGTCATCAGCATTTTGCATGAGGGTGGACTGGGCAGAGACTGACCTCAAGTTATTTATCAGTAGGTTGAACAGCAGGGCTCCAAGGATGGAATTTTGTGAGACTCCAGTGGTGACACTCAGGTAGGAAGAGTAAGCAGGTTGCCATTTAATGCTTTGAGTTTTGTTGCTCAGATAACTGCTAAACTAATTGATATTGGAGTCAGAAAAAACAAGGGCTGTGAAGTTGAGAATATGTTATGGCGCTGTGCTGAATGCCTTGCACAGGTCTAGGAATATTGGGGATACCAATTTGCCTTTATTTCTATGAAGGTAATATTGGGGATACCAATTTGCCTTTATTTCTGTGAAGGTGTATGCAAATTGGGTAAAGAGTAGGGCTGTATCTGTGCTATGGCATGGTAAAGTGTTATATTGAGTTTATGAAAGAAGGCTAGTTTCTAATAAGAACTGGAGGAGTCATGTGTGGATTTATTGACGATTTTAGAAAGAGCAGGCAAGATAACTATGGGCATATAGTTAGACAGCTCAACAGAGCTTCCACCTTTGTGTAATGGTAGAATAATGTATTTTTTCCCATGTAGTGTGGACATATATATGTTTGATAAATCTGTTTATAAGAATGGAAATAGAGGAGGCCAAAAGTTTAAGCTGCAAGAACTAAATATTCAAAAGTTTAGCTATCAGCCGCTAGTGCTGTTGTTCTGAAATTGGATAATATTTTTCTGATAGTATTCGTGGCTACTGGTTTTAGACTGAAGTTGGATATTGCAGTGATTAGGTAGGGAAGTTTGAGGATGGTCAGAGTAGTTGGTTAGAGATTTGGTTGCATTAATGAAGTGATGATTGAAGTTGCTAGCTTTCTTGTCATCTCTGTCACATGATGGAGGATTTGGTTGGGAAGGTTTGTTAGGTTTGATGAGATTATTAGTGGTGGTGGACTAACGTTTAGGAGGACTTAAGTTGAGTTTCACATAGTTCAAGATAATATTTTCTTTCTTTTGAGTTTATTAGGTACTTTTAGGATTTCAAAGGTACATATAGCTCTAGAAGTTACTGGTGGTCTTAGTGATAGGACCAGTTTTACAGACCTTATGTATATTTTTCATTATTTGCTTGTTTGATAATGTTAGCCATGGAACAGGTTTGGTTTTGACACATTTTTCTTAATAAGTGCCTGATTATTTAGAATGGTAGGAAGGTATCATTAAAACATTCTATATCCTCCCCTAATAGGTGGGACTTAAGATGTGACCAGGAGCATTGTTTTAGAGTAGCTATTAAAATATTATGTTGAAATTTAAGATTTCTAACTTTGTTAAAGAGGATTATTTTGGGAGATTTTCTTACACTGTTGGATGTTGTAGGTGAAATACTGATTGCACAATGAGTCTGGGAGTAAACCAGAGACAGTCCTCTTTCCTCGGGCAGTGGCTACTATCCAGTGCAGAACTGCTTCACTGTTGCTGTTTTATTAAAACCTCAGGCAGAGGTTAATATCTAGTCCAGAACCACTTCACTGTTTCTGTTTTATTAAATCTGGTGGGGACGGAGATGAGCTGGGTAAAGCCAAAAAGATATATATGCTGTATACATGTCTGTAAATTGTAAATTGGCCACTTAATGTTAATACCACCAAGGAGGTGGGTCTCTTGAGAGATATTCGTAGAGGCTCAGGACAGGGGGCCTTCAAGAGTAGATGGGTTATTTTAGGGGAAGTTATGCTTCAATTAGGTATTTTAACTTTTTTTTTTGACCTTTAGCAATGTGGGTAATATTTCAGCATTACTGAATTCTAACATTTCATTGCTAAAAGATTTTAGTATAGCAATATCATCTCCTCTTGTGGACATTCTGCCTTTTGTACAGATGTCGTATCCAGGTGGAACACTTTCTGAGTTGCTAATCACAAGTTTTAGCCAGATTGCAATGACTACTATGATGCTGAGGGAATGTTTGGCTATCCAGTAGTGCAACTGTATGAGTTTATTGCAGGGGCTTTGAATGTTGATGTACACAGTTTTAGCTCTGGGATAGCTTTGCTGCAGATTGTATGAAAATAGTTTAAGGTAGGGGAAGCATTGCTTCCTGAGATATCTCCAGAGACTAAAGTGATGAAGTCACAAGTGGAGAGATAAGAAGACTATACTTTTGTAGTTTCATGTTGTATTTAAGTAAATAGTAAACCGATTTTGAGTTATATTTAAGGATTATACATTTTAGACAGTTGTCTTGATTGAGGGTAAGTAGATTTGGGGAGATACTGGAGAAATGTGAACATGGAATTAGTTATGAGGAGTTATTCTTGATATAAAGTTAGGGTAAATGGGTATATAGTAGGAGGCAATGATAACAATAGAGAGGAAGAACATTGCATCAGGAATGCAACTACCTCAAACCCTATAAAACAGTGTCATTACTGGAACATAAGTCAAAGCACCTGGTGTGTGGATAAAACCCAAATACTTGATTTTACCAGCATCAGAGATAAATGTGCAGCATGAAAAGGTATTGATACTGTAGTATCAAAGCTGTGAATTAAAACTGCAGAGGTACTGATACTGTAGTATCAAAGCTGTGAATTAAAACTGCAGAGGTACTGATACTGTAGTATCAAAGCTGTGAATTAAAACTGCAGAGGTACTGATACTGTAGTATCAAAGCTGTGAATTAAAACTGCAGAGGTACTGATACTGTAGTATCAAAGCTGTGAATTAAAACTGCAGAGGTACTGATACTGTAGTATCAAAGCTGTGAATTAAAACTGCAGAGGTACTGATACTGTAGTATCAAAGCTGTGAATTAAAACTGCAGAGGTACTGATACTGTAGTATCAAAGCTGTGAATTAAAACTGCAGAGGTACTGATACTGTAGTATCAAAGCTGTGAATTAAAACTGCAGAGGTACTGATACTGTAGTATCAAAGCTGTGAATTAAAACTGCAGAGGTACTGATACTGTAGTATCAAAGCTGTGAATTAAAACTGCAGAGGTACTGATACTGTAGTATCAAAGCTGTGAATTAAAACTGCAGAGGTACTGATACTGTAGTGTCAAAGCTGTGAATTAAAACTGCAGAGGTACTGATACTGTAGTATCAAAGCTGTGAATTAAAACTGCAGAGGTACTGATACTGTAGTATCAAAGCTGTGAATTAAAACTGCATAGGTTCATTGGTTCATGGGTTTATAGGTGATTACTATGCTAATGGCACAACTAGCCAATAATACCCATGATATGACAATATTATATCTTAGTTCCCCAGATATGGGATGGGGTAGTATCAGAGTAGTGGGTCTTTGGTGTTTGAGCCCTGAGTCATTTTACAGACTGCCTCTGTCCATAAGGGACATGGGCAGTACCTTGGGAGTGAATTTGCAGCTCTTCATCCATTCACCCGAATTCTTTTTGAAGAGAGTGAAGTACAGGGTTTGTTTTATGAAGATGGGAAGTTTATTCCATAGATGAGGCAGCCTTTGGGATATGACTCTGTCTCTCCAGCAAGTTCTGTTGAGTCACAAATAAGGTTCAGGTCCATAGAATATGTAATCCTCATATAAGTTTTCTTGCAATTATGTAACATTTTTATTAGGGCTAGATCAGACATGTGTCTTACACTTTGCATTTTTAGTGAGAAAGCTGTAGTGCAACTCCAACTGGTGTATGTGTCTGGTTAGGTACATGCAGAAGGGAGCACTGTACTCGATGTGACTTCCTTTGATCTTGATTCCATACCTTTTACTTAAAATTGAGCCACACAGAAGGATTTCCTCACTACTGTAGCTACCTGGTGGTCATAGTTTCAGTTTCTATCTGTGTGCCTAGGTCCCTCACCACTGGGTCTACTTTTAGGGGTGTGCTATCAATATTATAATTTGCAGTAATTTCTGATTTACCAAAGGGCATGATTATGCATTATTAGCATTTAGTCTCAGACCATGGTTTTGGCACCAGTCATTTGACATTTTTAGGCCTGTTTGTAGGGTGTCAATATAATTTTGGGATGGAATGATTGCTCCTGGCTTTCAGTCATTAGCATACTTGCTGAGCCAGATGCCCCCAACATTTGCTTTCATTTCAGAGAAGTATATACCAAACAGGTGGGGTCCCAACACTGAGCCTTACCTCCTTGGGCAACATGTGTTCTGTCAGTAAACCATATTATGCACCTGACAATGCAGTGATTTATGCCTAATGCAGTAAGTTTATCTATGAATCCCAAGAGAGTGATTGTGTCAAAAGCTTTGGTCAGGCCTAGATAAGTGGTGTGTACCATTTTACCCTCATCCATGGCCCCAGTGACTTTCTCAAAGAAGTCTACCAGACTGAGCAGGCAAAACCTCTCTTTGACAAAGCCAAATTGGGTCTGGTTCAGTGTTTGGAGACTTCCTATTTCTGTATTAATCAGGTCCATGATAATTCTCTCCATGGCATTTCAGATAAGACTGGTCAAGCTTAGGGGTCTGTAGTTCCCTTGGACTGTTGATGGGCTCCACTTGTGCAGAGGGATGATTGTTGCAGTCCTCCATTTCTCTGGGACAAACACTGTTGGGAGGCTGCGGATAAAAAGGGTTTCTAGTAGCCCTGATAGAGTTTGTTTTAAGCTATTTAAGAAGCATCTTGGAATGTTCTTGGGACCCATGAAGGCTGTATTTTCTCACTTTAGTGAGTGCAGAAAAGCCTGCCCCCTCATGATGATATGTAGGGGTGTGGTTGTGGGTATTTCTTTGGGTGTGGTAGGAGTTGATGGGGGAGAAGTTTGATGTGACCTTGTCAGCCACCAGGTTTGCTATAGTTTCAGGCTGGGTGTAAGTGTTGCTGTTCATGATTAACTCAGCACATTGCTGAGCATTTCATCTGAGGCTACAAACACAATTTTAAAAAGCCTTATGGTTATCTTTCATCTTGGAGGTTATCTTTGTCTTGTAGTTTCCTTTGGCAGATTTGACCAGCTCACTAACCTGTTTGTTTAGACTGCTGAGTGTCCTTTATCACTGTTTTGTCTGTTCCTTCCTGTCTTTAGAGAGTATTTTTTTTCTTTTGTTAAACAGACTATTTATGTTAGGAGTCCACCAAGGTGGTTTAATTTTGCCAGTAACCATAGATTTGACTTGGACAGGTACTGCCTCCTCTATGCAGCCATGAATGTGGTTGTACAGTGCTTTTATGTACAGCTCAGAGTAGGCCTCAGTGTCATCCAGATTCGGTGGGGCTAAGAGGTTCAATAAGCTGTTGCTTAGTCTGAGGTAACTGGCCTTAGCAAACGTCTTAACAGGTATGGAGTTGATGGGGGGGGGGGGTTCTAGGTTAGTTTAATACTAAAGGAGATCATTTTGTGGTCACATCTTACCAGGGAGGAGTTAATGCATGGGAAGGGAACAGCTTCCCTCCATGTTCTTGAGAACTAGGTCTAGGATATTTGTACCTCTAGTTAGGGAGCTAACTAGTTGCTCCAGTCTGCTTGCATTTGCATTGACAAAGTCCAAAAACCTCTGAGCAAGTGAATTATTAGTCATGTAAGTCTCCCAGTTTATGGAAGGGTAGTTGAAGTCACCCTTAAGTATGATGTTATGTTGAATGTTAAGGGATTCCAGTAGGTTTAGATAGGAGTTGTGGTTTTCCAGACTCATGTTGGGGGATCTCTAGCTTGAAAGGATATTACAGGGGATCACACTTGTGGTTAGCTGGGCATGGAGCAGCTCAAACAAGTCATGTTGTTGGACCAGTCTAGCAGCGTTTTTGCCCTTTATGAACACTGAGATACCTCCTCCCTTTGTTTTATGCTGACCTGAGGGGAATCAAAATGTATGAAATGCATTGTAGCCAATGATAGCCTGGGTGCTTACCATGGTTCTAAACCTTGTATCCATGACTGTACATATGTCTGTATTCTCCAGGGTGAGGAGTGCTTCCAAGAAGTGCAGTTTTTATTTAAATTCATAACACTGAGCAGTAGGCACTTTTAAATGGTCATGAGTGATTTATGTTATGTTGGAGGGTTTAACAACTTGGCACAGCCTAAAAGTGGCACTATAGAGATAGATAAAGTTTTTATCAGTATCCAGAAGCTAATTAGTGACAAGTGCAAACCATCTCTGGCAAAGCATTGTATCACATTGCCACAGTAGTTGAGAAATCCTTCTATGTGGCACACCTCATCACAAAAGGTTTCTCATCCAGGAAAAAAAAGGTCATTGTTCCCGTCTACTCGTCACTCATTTGACCCATTATAGAGTACAACGCCCCTTTTGGTATTATCTCACAAGACATCTACAACAACTGGAAAGGCTGCAGAAATACCTCACAAACAGGATTACCAGCCTCAAACAGACGCCCTACACAGACCATCTCAAAAAACTCCAGCTTTTCTCTGTCGCATATTGCCTACTCAGAGGCAATCTCTGCCTAACATACAAAACTATGTCAAACCCAGAACTGTTGGACATGCTCCACTTAAAGAAATCCCAATCCCATTGAGCTACATGCTCTAGGGACCTAAACCTTGTCACCACAATAAACAGAGCATGCTGGAGGGATAGATTCCTGTCCCAAAGACTTCCCATACTCTGGAACAAACTACCTATCTATATCAAACAAAGCTCCTCATTAGCACTCTTCAAGAAAAATCTCGATGATTGGATGGGAAATAGGAAATTCACTCCGGGGATCATCTCTGTGGCTCTGCTCAACAGGGGCACAGGAAAATAATTTTCTTGGCTGGCGAAAGCCAGGGTACCTTTTTGGCTAGGCTTGTATAGACCCTAGGGCTGATAGCCTAGTACCTACCTATGAACCTATGTCTCCCCAAGCTGACAGATACCTTGATGTGAAACCAGAAATTAAGCCAATTGTTGAAGTCAATCATGTCATACCTCTCATTCTCTCAGTGCAAAAAATCTGGACAAAGACTGACAAAATGCATGGACAAAGGCCCAAAAATAGGGACATATTTTAAATATTACTGTTATAAGCTTAGAATGTTGCTAGAGTAACAGGATTTGTTTTAACATACATTTTCTGAAGGATTTGAAGTCTGAAACTCAAATGTGTCATTATTTAGTGACTTCAATCCTCAGATCATTCCAGTAATTTGTCAAAAAATACAGATTTTAAGATGAACATACCAAAAATATGAGCCAAAAATCTGGAAATTCTGCAAAAATCTGTACAGTTGAGAGGTATGAATCATGTTTTGCTGGTACTGTGGCATCATCATTGTTGAAGGTAGAATGCTACTCAAGACTAGATTCATTACTGCCTGCGAAACATATTCAGAAACCAACATCATGTCTCTGTTCATGTAGATCAGTGAGGTACATCTTAGGTCATTTACGCCCACATGGACTGAGACGATGTCATACTGGTACTTGTGGACCTAAGTGCATGCATAATCTGGCAGATCCTGGCTCCAACCAGAGAGCTCACTGTGATCTTCTCCTTGTTTAGCCTGGTAAGGGGGACATCAGTATGTCCTACAATGGAATCCTCAATAACTAGAATGTTTGGCTGTGTGCTGTGTTGCATTATGGGCTTGGAAACAGGACTGCTACAGTTTTCAGAGTTATGTGTTGTGTGAGGTGTTTTCTTTTTTGAATGTTAACAGGGACACTGAGAAATGCTTTTAGGAGGTCTTGGAGGTTTGGGGAGATTACAGGTGAGTACCTCAGCATATGTGGGTCTATGTGTTTGTTCCTTAGTGATGGTAGTGAGTGTTTTGGGTGTAACACTGAAAAACTGGTATACACTTTTTGTGTGTGTATATGAGAGCTTTGTCTCCAATGACATTGTGTATCAACATCTCTCACAAACTGTGTTTGTCTGTTCTAAAATTAAATGTTTGCCAGTGAACATGAGGAAGTTACTACACTGCCTCAGGATGCCCATATCCTCCACACCAGAAACATAGATGACAGGGAAGCACCTATCCATTACACCAGATCCTTAATAGATGGGAAGGAGCAGGGAGAGTCAATTAAAGGTCTCAGTGAAAGTGTTTGCTAGTATACTATTAGATGACCTGCAGTGGTGCTTGCCTTTGCACAAACTGACAGCTCTTTGAGCAGCAATTAATTGTGGGTGACTGTGAAGAACATTTCATAGAGAGGATTTTAAACTGGAGAGCTTGCATATACTTTTGTATAATTGCATTTGTGTTATTTGTACAGTTGTTTAAATGAAATCAAAAAGTGAATGCTTATATATGGTAAAACCTCAATGATCAAGACAGTTTTGAAAATCGAATTCAAGCCATTTAAAAAAAATCCGATTATGTCAGAACCCTTGACAACAAAACAACAAAAATGATTATTTCCATCCTGCCTGAGGTCTGAAGAAACGTGATGAAATACACAATCCTTCCTGGGAAAAAAGTGAAAGTACATTCTGTTTCATGTGAAAAACAACTCTGATTTTCTGTTTAATCAAAGTGTACTTTTGTCTGTTTTTTATTTTTTATTTTCCACTAAATATTTTTTTATTATTTCAAATAAGATGTCTGAAGAAACATTACATGAAATATAGATAAATAACATATTTGCGGTGGTGGTGCTGCGGTAGCGTTGTCACCTCACAGTAAGATGTTGTCCTGTTCGATTCTCAGCTAAAGCATCTTCTGTGTGGAGACATGCATGAATGGGCGTACCTTCGTTGAAGGTTGTGCGTCAGGGCTGGCAACTCAGTACATAAAAATCTACTGCCAATCATTAGCGGACCGGAGTTCCACTGTGGCGACCCCTAACCGGGTAAAGATGAAAGATACAACAACAATTCTAAAACATTACTAACTTCAAACCATTATATACTATTTACATTGGTGTCTATGCAAATAACATTGAAATTCTATATTATATAAAGTTAGAAGAAACATAAGATGATATATCTTCGTCGATCTTTTTGAGTATTTCCAGTACTTTCATCCAAGAGTAATAGCATAAAGTAGATCTTTTAGTTCTGTTCATCACTGTTAATATTTCCATGTGAGCAACTGCTGATGTTAAATTCTTAAATTCCTTGAACATAGGAGAAGCCTCATTTTTCCAGTGTATAGTTATGATTTTACGTGAAATTGCCAATAGTGACCATAGGATTTTAGTGTCTTTTTTTGGCACACAGTTTGGAATAGGAGAATTGAATACAATTATGGACTTTGTTAATTGAAAATTATCATTATAAACAGTCTGAAAAAAAAAGTTAATAGACTTCCAGTACATATTGAGACATATACATTCATAAAAAACATGCTGCCAATCTGCTTTTATCTTGATTTGGCATCTCCAACACTGATCTTCAATAGAATACATTTTGGCTAGCCTGTGTGGTGTATAGAAACTTCTCTGTGGATATCTCCAAGGAATAATTACCAGTATTTTGATAATGTAGAACATTTGGAAGATTTTAGAATATTACTTTTTTCTTCTTCAATTGGAGGGTGGTTATTTATTAAAGTATAATAATCCCAGTATGATTTTTCATGATAATTTTTTGTTTTTTTAACAATTTTATAGATATTAGATAAGTAACGTACCCTGATAAGGTTATTTTGTGATAAGAATAAGATATTCAATGAGTTTTGGAGCTTCATGTCTAACTGAAGGTTGCATTTGTTCTACTTTATTTATAAGAAAATGTCTTAGATTTTGTAAAAGTAACCAGTAGTCTTTATTTATATTATAATTGCAAGTTATCTGTTCATTTGTTACTATTTTCCCTTTCTCTATAAGTTGATTCCAAAAGAGTAATGATTCTTTCTTGAGTATATTCATTTTAGAGATTTGGGATGTGTCTAGAATAGTGGGTGTAAAAGCTATAGGGAAAATAAGAAAAATCCAAGAATTAATATTTGGTATTTTGTTTATATATGTTTTGAACACTGATAGTGTAGAGCCTATATAGTTTGATGGTAATTTATTGATATTATTCTTTTTCCCTAAAAAATAATCTTTTAACATCCATATAAGAGGTGATGATATTACAGTTAAATTGTCTTGTATAGGATTGTAATTAAATTCTATGTAAATCTGCTCATGTGCTTGTTTCCATATAGGTGTGTATGAATTATTTAACCATAGTGTTATATTTTTAATAACAGGAGAGGTAATATATAAATCAATATCCGGTAAATTAATTCCACCATCTTCCCAATCTCATAAATGCTTATTTAAGGCTATACAGGGTTTATTTGGAAACCATAGAAAATGTTAAATTAGTTTATTGTATCTTTGAATAATATATTTGGGCGGTAGCAATGAAACGTTTTGTATTAAGTATAATATTTTGGGAGATATGATTGCTTTAATAAGATATAATCTGTCTGCTGTTGAAAAGATGTATTTATTCCAGTAACCAATTGTTTGTTCTATTTTGTCTAGTATTTTATTATAGTTAAATATTAGAGAATCTGTTAATTCATTGAGTAATTTTATTCCCAGGTATAATAATTTATTTTCTGTCACTATATATTTGGAAAATCATTTGTTCATATTTTTTTTACAGTTACAGGGCATAATTTTAGTTTTGTTTTCATTAAATTTTAGGCCTGAAATATTTTGAAATTTATTCATGGAGTTAAATAGAGCATTCAAAGACTCATTGACATCTGAGAGAGTTAAAAGTATGTCATTAGCAAAGAGTTGGATTTTAAGATTTAACATTTTATTAATACATATGCCCTTTATGTTATTGCTTGATCTGATTTGATATGCAAAGGGTTCTATGAGTAATGCAAATAACAATGGTGATAAAGGACAATATTGTTTAGTTTCCTTTTTGATTGTTATAGGGCCTAATCTATGTGATCCTAGTTTAACATATGCAGTAGATTTTTCATATAGTATTTGGATAAGGTTATTAAAATTAGAAGGAAAGTTATATTCTTTTAAAACTAGTGAAATAAATTTCCAGTTAACATAATCAAAAGCTTTATTAATATCTAATGAGATTACATTTAAATCTAGGACTCTATGTTTGCTATAGTCTATTAATGTTAGTATTCTTTTAATATTATCTGAAGTGTTTCTTTCTTTAATAAAACCTATTTGATCTTTGTGAATTAAGAAAGGAAGAAAGTGTTTGATCCTATCTGCATATATAGCCATAAACATCTTATAGTCTATATTGAGTGATGATATTGGCCTATATGAAGAGCACTGCTTCTCATCTTTATCTGGTTTGATAATTGGAGATATCAATGAATATTTCCAAGAGGGTGGTATGTTCAAATATTTTTTGGCTATATCATATACTTTTAATAGTAAGGAAATGGCTTGATTGGGTATTAATTTATACATTTCTGGTAGCATATTGTCTGGGCCAGGTGCTTTATTTGTCTTGAGCTTTTTAATTTGTGATTTTAATTCTGCCATATTGATTGGTTTGTTTATAATGTCTATTTGTTCTTGTGTTAATTTAATATGAATATTATTTTCTAAGTATTTCTTTATATCCGTGGTAGGTGTATCCTGGGTGTTTAGGGAATTATCAAAGTTAAATTGAAGTCTGAATGCTTCTAAAATATCATTTAGATCTGTAACTCTTTTGTTAGTATTAGGAATAAATATTTATTTTATTTGTTTAGATTTGATTATTGTTTTTTGTTCTATTAGTTAAGTGTCTCAGGTGTGCTGGATTAGTAGAGTATAAGTTTATTTTTATCTTTTCTAAATTAATCATAATCTTATGATGTAATAATTCTGCATACTTCTTATTGATTTGTGTAAGTTCTTGAACTTGAGTAGTATTGCCATTTTGTATTTCCAGTTTCAATTCATCTGCTTTGTTTTGTAAGTCTAGCATGTCTTTATTCTATGGCTTCCTTTTATTTATGTACCAGAATAATATTTTCCCATATGTAACTACCTTTAATGAATCCCAGACATATATTTCTGAAATATCCTCTGTGTAGTTTATTTCTAGAAAGTTTTTGATTGTTTCTTCATAAAATTCTTTAAATTCTGTCAATTTTATGATATAGGAAGGTATCCTAGTAATGGGATTTGAATGAAAAGGAGTAAGCTCTATCTCAAAGACTATGGCATTATGATCAGATAAGGGACAATTTATAATTTTGACTTTGTCAATTTTTGTTATTAGGTCATTGGCGACATATGTTCTATCTATTCTAGAGTTAGTTCTATATCTATGAGAATAAAATGAAAAGATTAGTGAGTCTGGTTCTGCAAATTCGTTCATATATTTTAAATATAGTGTATCTATAAATTTTAAAAGTGCCTTGGAGATAGGTTGTTGTCTTCTTTTAGATTTAGAATCTGTATCTTCTTCATTTATTATACAGTTGAAGTCTCCTGCCAATATCAGGCTACCCTTAGTTAGATTAATTATCTCTTCAAAGTGCTGTTTATCTGTTCTTAATCTTAGTCCTGGAATCCAATATAGATTTACTAAAGTATAGATTCTCTTATTTAACTCTATTGAAGCTAGACAAAACATACCTGATGTATCTTGATGAGTAGTAATTATTTTAGGTGTTATAGCTGTATTGCGAAGTAGTATAGCTACTCCTCTATTTTTTTTTGTTTTATATTGAGAACTTATTAATACTGTGTAATTATTGATATTTAAGTTGTTTATATTTCTATCTAATGTGTGCTTCTTGTAAAAAGACTACTTGTGGTTTATGTAAATTTATGTATTTGAATAGGCTTCTTCTTTTATCACTATTATTCAGACCATTAACATTTATGAATAAACATTTCATTTCCTAGTTTTGAGTTTGTTTCATATGTGATTTTATGTAAATATTGTTTATTTTTTATTCTATCTTGGATGAAGAATTTAAAAATGTTTTTACTGTACAGTTTTTGCATGTTTCTGACTGACACCAAAGTGATGATTAAAAACAATAAAACTTCTGAACTTGTAATTCTTAACCTTAAAAACCATTCCCTATCACTATGAGGTAATATACCTCTTTGTTTGGTTAGTGAATCTAACCAAAAAAACTTTCTACCCTCACAAATAATGTTTGGATCAGTTTCTCTTATCCTCTGAGTTTTAAATAAAGACACTTAAATAATATATGAAAATAATATAATCAGCTAAAATATATAAGTATATTCTTTTTCTCTTTATATTATTGTAATTCAGTAATACTTGTTTCTAATCAGGTTTCAAAAAGGTACAAAACATTTAGACTAAGGTAATATAATTTCAAAATAGTTTAGAGTATTAATAAACATTTTCTCATGTTCAACAATATTCTTTACAAAATATATATATATATATATATATATATATATATATATATATATATATATATATACTCTGTGAAAATCTGAACAATTTACAGATAAATGAGTCTCTGACTACAAAATCAATTAAGCAAGGTTTAATTAATACCCTAAAACTGGAGGAAGAGGAATGATAACAAGGTTATGAGTTATTTAGCTTTATGGAAGAATTAGTGTGGTTGGGATGGAATGAGCCCATAACAAAAGCCTGCAACGCCCCCATTATATTTTCGTCTTTTGGATTTAACCACATCACCATTAGGTAAGGAGAGTATGTTTAACATATAAAAGGGAGAAGTAGTCCCCAGGATTTGAACACCAGTGCTGAATTTCCAGATATCTACTGTGCAAGTCATACACTGTGCTTACCAAATATCATGTCTGGAGAAAAGGATGTTCCTTAATGAACATATCACCAGAGCATCTTGGGTGAAAGGCAAATACAACATTTTATAGTCATGTTATTAGCATGAGAATTTATTTTTTGAATGTTTGGGACATATGAAAGAAGAAGGCAGTTGAGCTATCACCCATTGAACTCCTGTAACTAAACTGAATTTGCTAAACTGGTCATCAGAAGAAAAGACCTGGCAGACTCCAAAAATCAGCGATAGTCAAATCATATATTTTTTTTCTCTATTGAAAAAGGGGGGGGGGGTTCTACCCATTCAGACTTTCACTGTCAAAAAAGCAATATAAATATATAAACATAGATGCATACATATATGCATAACTAACTAAAACCTTATTTGTTATTAATTAACAAAACACAAATAAATAAATAAAGACGTATATATTATTCATCGGTAACCAGTGAAATCTACTTTTTTGTTATTTCATATACAAGCCAACATTAAGTTCTTTTCTGCTGAGTGACATTCAGTTTCTGTTGCTTTTCTGCGTAAAATGAGCTACACAGAAAGTCATCAGCTTTTGATTTGCTTCTTAGGCTCATTTAATAAACCCATTATTCACCCCCATATCTAGTGTCAGTGAAGATTGCTTTAATTCTCTATATTGGTGAAGTAAAACATTTACAGCATCTTACAGCAGCAGAATGAATTGAGTCTCCCTCAGGTGTTCTTGTATGCATATACACCTATTGCAACTTTGTGATAACTACTGGGGCAATTTAGGGGAAGGGGGATAGAGGGGATAAAAACATTATGGCAGCTAGCAGACCAATTTTGTGATAAAAAGTTATCATATATACATTAAAAAATAGAGGAGAAAGGAACATGTATACTATGAACACACAATCTGGGTGGTGAGTGAGGGTGGAGTTTAAAATGAAAGTATGCAGAGAGAATGCAATATTAGTGTCATCCAGAACATGGACAATTCAAGAAAGGCTTAAGGAAACTAATTTATGAAGATCGAGATTGTAGTTTAAAAATGTATTGTCTTACTAATGTATATATCTCTGCGTTTGTTCTAAAACTGCATACTTCTCTCAAAATGCTGTTCTCTGTGCAGTTAAGAAATTAGTGCATCTCTGCGTTTGTAAAATAAGGTGGAAAGTACTTAGTATAAACATGAAATACATAAAAGCAATGTGGTTTCTGACAATTTTCAGTGCCATAACTATATCGTTGCCCCAACAATGGAAAAGCACCGAGGAATGTCTTGTGGTCGTAGGTGTATAAATAATGGTCATGTTATTTTAAAAAATGAAACGAGCATGCTTCCTGGATGAGTGTCAGTTAGATAAAGCCAGGGGATGATGCACATAAGCAAAAACGTGAAAAAGTCAACAATATATGGAGCTTGTGCTTCTAATACCATTCACGACTGTAAGGCTGTCTCAAGAACCAAGCGGGAAAGGGTATGTGTTTTTTTTTTTTTTTTGAATTCTGGCAAGATTAACTACTATTCACGTGACTGCTCTAGCTTGCTCTATAGATTTCACATTACAGAAAATGCATTTCAAGCATTCTATGATATACACTATCACAGGGCAGAACATAACAGGACATGTAAACATTGGCAGAACTGTCACTGAACTCCGGATGTCCAGAACCACTTCATATTCAGCTTGAAGTCACAAAACACCACGGAGAGCAAATTCTGTCTTACTCTACATCAACATAGACAAATGAACCAAAACAAAACAATTTTAAGACTATTTAAATTATTCTTATGATAATGCCTAACTGAAACACTTTGTATTAATCATGACATATTCCCTCTCATCTCTGCTGTTTACTCAAACAAGAACACTTTTGTATTTTAGAAAAATATGTATTCAGAGATATAACTGATAACAAAGTTTACAACAGGACTTACTATATCTATTAAGGAATACAACTATGAACTAAATAGAACATTATATGTTAATGAAGACTTTATATGTAAGAGAGAAGAAAACAAACAAAAATATTGATAACGTTCCTATGTGTTGATTAATCTGTTTAAGAAAATGAATATATTAGATGGATAAATAATAAAAATGAAGTAATATTTAAATTATGCTTAATATACTTGAGTGATTGATTTAAATGTACTTGAATTTATATTAACTTTAATATTTAAAGTATAATAGAAAACAATACTTTCAGATTGAGTTGAAGACATAAATAACTTTTCTTTTGTTGTCTGTATTATTATTTAAACTTTTACAGAATATAAAACATATAAGATTATTTGCCCTTTAGTTTTTTTTTTTTTCTTTTGTTCAACAGTCTTCCAGTTGTTTACTTCAGCATTTCTCTTTGGAGTACTAATTGCCCAGTCCATAGATTCTTCTTGTGTTAGAATGTTATTGTTGGTAAGGTATTTTATTGCTGACTCTACTGTTTCAAAGACTTTTATTCCATTTGGTAGGAAAATTATCAGTCTTGCTGGAAATAAAAGATGGGTTTTGAATTGCTTCTTCTTCAAGGCTTTTATTATTGGTAGAAATTCCTTTCTTTTTGAAACCACCTTTATAGAGTAATCATTGTCAAATCTGATTAATGTATCATTGTATTTGATGGGAGAATTTGCCCAAGCATTTCTTAATATCAGATCTTTATCTTGTATAGAAAAAAGTCTCACAGTTATGGACCTCAGTTTGTTCTTATATGGAGAAGAAGTATTTCCAGGTGTTGCTAGTGATCTATGTGCATGTTCTATACCATATGAAAGAGCTTCAGGTAATTTTACTACATTTGGTATCCAGGTGGTAAGAAAGTTTATCATATTGTCCCCTTCAGATTTTTCTGGTAGACCATATATTCGGATATTATTTCTTCTTGTTTAATTTTCCATATCATCATTTTTTTCTAGTAAATATGTATACTGTTGTAATAAGAATTCAGTTTGTTGTTATTCTATTTGGACTCTGGTGTCAATGTCATTTAGTGACTGTTCAATAAGTGATATCTGTCCTTTCTGCTGAGTAAACATTTCCTGAAGTTGTTCTAGTTGTTGTGAGCACTTTTCTTTAAAAGTATCTATTTTATTGTCCATCTTGTCAACTTTAATTGTGAGTTCCTGTATATTTGTTAAAAGAGATTGTAGATCTTTTTTGAGAGAAGAGTCTTGGGCTGAATTCCTAAGATGACTCATATTGTAAAGCTGATATTTGTGCTGATTTACCAGTAATTAATTTGACAGGAATTATTAAAGTTCTGACAATGAAAATTCTCCTGTAGATGCTCGAAGTTGTTAAAAATAAGTTAATAGTAAATATTTCTTCAAATTACATATTTTTTTGTAAAATTCCTGTCAGGAATAGCAATGAGGTAAGAGAGCTGAAATGAAGTGCAGCTATCAGTTCAGCATCCCAGCCATGCCCCCTATTTTTTATTTTCATAATAAGAATTTCTTTAGGATCAATACTCACTTCATTAAACTAGGTGAGAGAAATCATAATGAAATGATATATTGCTTATTCAGATTCATTTAACCACTATAATGACAATAATGAAAGAAAATTACATATATAAACTTACCATGGCACATCTCGTGTATGTTAAAATCTTCAAAGTGCTTCACTGGAAAAAACAGAGAAATATTAATGTATGCATCTTAATACAGCCACACAATAAACAAAGAACACTAATCCATAATCTACATTTGTCATGAATGCAGTGTGCTTAACCACATTGTCCATGTTTATGAGTCACAGCTAATGTCTACAATGACCATGTGAATGGTCAGCACCATCCAGAGAGTTTACAAGGTAAAGAGAGAAGATGGAAGAATTTTTTTAGGTCTTTCTCACAGACATACAGAAATTTAAAAGTTGCTAATCTGCCTCCTGCATATTTTTCTAATGAAGGACAAAACCAGAACACCCAGAAAAAAAAATACACATGAAGAAAGGAAGGACATGCAGACTCCATATAGAGGGAACATCAGCCAAGAAATGAACTAGAGAACCTCTTGTTGTGAAACAACAATGCTACCACCTATGCCAGTGTGTCATCCATACTTAGCATATATAGCAGCTAAACATTCTACTTATTATATTTGTGGTTAGTTTGCTAGTTTGCTTTTTATCCCCTTAGTGTTTATGTTGATGAGGTAAATTGCTTCAGACATGTTTTACAGACTTAAAGACCATTGGGGATTTCTCTGATTATAGGATCTTAGGAGAATACTAGGCTAATGACCCTAATTGGCCTTTTTAGCCCTAGCCATGCTTCCAAGAAATATTTAAAAAGTATTGATCCTAAAAGTTATGCGCGGTGGTATAGAAACTTGAGTATGAGTGATCGAACATTTACAAGTTTTCTCTCTCTAACAGAGAAATAGGTGCTAGAACAGGAGTAAATTTGAGATTCTCCATCCACTGATCCAAGTTGAGTAATTGCAGGGAAAACTTTGCTTCACATGGATGGGAAACCTGTTCCAGAGAAGGGGTGGCCTTTGAGACACATACCTGTCTCTCCATCCTGTTTTATTTACATTTCAGGCAAGGTTTAGGTTCCCAGATCAGGGGTTTCTGATGCTATTTGTTTTGCAGATGTGCACCAGGTCCACTAAGGCTGCATCAGAGGATGCTTTGTAGGCCAGGGACTGGTTGCCTCTCAGCAACTTGTAGGAGACAATAAGAACAATGATTGGAGGCTGTCCACATAGATCTTGTTTTCTATACCATATATTCTTTTAGTGAGGACTCCATCATGTGTACTTTCTCATAAGATCCTATAGGAAGACATCTATAAAACCAGTCTGACAAAGAGACAAAAAATGGTTTGATAAAAATAATTGTTATAGCCTAACTTTACAAACGTTATATTAACCTTACTATTAACAACTACGAGTTATTCATTCATGAGAAGCAAATGTTTTCTTTTATTGTTTCTCAAAATATGAAATTATCTTCCAAAATAAGTCAGATATGCTGATTTCCTTCATGGTTTTAAAATTAAACTTGGAAATCATATGGATAGCTGTCAAATCATAAAATGAATAACAAACTCTAACCTTTCTGGATTTAAGATGTCTTGTTTGGAAAATCTCTAGAATACCCATCTATTTTAATGCACTCTGTATATACCATTCCATATTATTTCATATACATTAAGGGAACTGGACCCCATGGCAACAAAAAAACATTATTTGGAGAAAAAGCTGCTGCCTTTTGTCTTTGCCTCGGAAGTGGAATTCCTCCAATTTGTTCTGTTACTTTCTTATACAGATTCAGATATTTTATTTAATGTCACTGAACAATGGTTTCTACCTCTTCCCTGTTTATTTCTACATGTGCAATATTTTGCTCCCTTAAAGAGACACAAATCCTTTATTCTGGGCTTTTAAGGTCTCTGAGGCTGTTAATGATCCTTTGTCTGATTTTAAGCATGCGTTAAAAGCATTTGTTAAGTACTTATTTGAACTGCTATAGCCCAGGCAATATAACTTTTTATGAAGGGCAAAATACTGTATGCTGCTCATTTTTAAGTGAAGCATAAACTCTGTCATGTTATTGATACATAGTTTTGTTTGGATTTAAGCACATTTTTGTCCCAAAAATGTTATTTTCAGGTGAACCTTAGGTTATCATCCCTGATATGAAATAGAGAAGTTCTACATTTTTCACCATCAATTAGTTTCATGGTATCTTTCGCTTTACCAGGGAACCAAATACAATACACTATTTTAACATAACAACACCATTAAAGCGATCTCATTCTGTACATCTCCTGGGGATTAGAATGTATAATCTTAATACTTTTTGTCTTCAAGGGAAAGCATGTCACTTGCTGTGATAATTAAAGTGAAGCTGCTATAATCTGTAAATACTGTGAATATGTAATATAGCCATTTCCACTTTAGATCTTTTGTATAGCATTGACATTTTAATAGTATATGTATCCCATAATACACTGTAAGTACAGCCTAGGGCCAGTATGTTTGTGATGACTGAACTGTTAGCATCATTCTTACTGAGTTGCCATGTTGTAAAGGTTAAAGGTTACTTGTTTTCTTAAAATGCTGGTTTATCCTGATAATAGTGACACTGCCATTTGACATTATTATATAACTACAGTTGCCCATGATGACATCATGACAATACCAGGATTGTCTTTACAAATTAAAAATGAAGGCATCATTCATGCTGGAAAACCTCAACAACAAATTGCATAGTATCACCCATTTCAGAGAAAGTCATTTTACTGAAAAAAAGTTTTTTTTTACCTCCCAAAGTCATTGTTTCACTAATGTTAAGCCATTCATCCTAAGGAATCTAAATTATGCTAAAAATAACAAAATTAAATCTGCCAGATTCATTTGACTTCTGCAAACCATTTGGTTGTCTTGAAACCACTTGGCTGGCTTGTCTGTACTCAGATATTTGCATGATTTAGAGCAGTAACCAATTCAGGTAAAGAAACAGAAAAAAAATCCAGGTAAACACTCTTGTTCTCAGCATGCAGAGATATGTCAGTTATATCCTGACCCTTTTCATTTTCAGAAGGCTAAAGTATTACATACGTGGCAGCAATTTGTAAGCTTAATGAACATTTTATATCAAGTATGAATATAACACTTGAAAAGGACATTCTTCCACAGAAAGGTGAATTTGTTGAAGCATTAAAGTGTTTATTGGAACTGGCTGAAAACTGAATAAATCAGAGACAGAATTGTTACTCGGCTGGCTAATATAGCGTTATCACAAATAGTATATCTTGAAATGGATCTAAATCTAGAAAAGGCCATACAAATTACCAAAGAAACTGAATTATCAAAGCAGTAAATATGGCAAATTATATCTATGAGATGATTTTCAAGTGGTTTTGTGCTGTGCCTAGAGGTTTAAATCAGTTCTGAGTGGGATCTCATTTGATTGCATTTTTACTATTTCTCATCTGAGTCAGAAGATACAGCTATAAATCGATTTGGACTTTATAGTATCCATTGTTATCTTTCTGAGCTCTTGAGTGGATTATTAGCATTGCTCATCTAGTTTTAATTGGTTGCTGTTTTTAAATGGTTTTCATGGTATGCATTTAGGAATTCTTACATTTCACTGCAATGCTGTGCTATGCTTAAGAATTTTAAATGTTGGAAACATCTAGCAATTCTAAATGCAACAGATAGGAGTCCATAGCTTTTATATGTTTTCTTTACATAGAGAGCTAAATTAAGGAAGCATACACAAGACACTAAATGTGCATTCAGTCAGTTTATCATGTAATCCTGGCAATCAATTGAACTGATTATTATTTTTTTTTTGCTTCTGAGTCTCATAGAACTATATTTAATGGTTTTGGACTTGTATATTTTACCATAACTAAGCACATATCATATCTACTGTTAGAACTAGGTGACTAGTAGATAAGTATTTTTTTATATATACTTAAGCCATACTAGACATTATCATTTGTTTTATTTATTTTTAGTACACATTGGCAGATCATGTACTGTCTAAATTGCTGTCAGTTTCTATAGCTGATTGGACATCTTGTTATGATGTCATAATTGGGAATAAGTTTCTGATTTGTGGTTTGGATTATAAATAGTGATTGTTAACTTGTGTATCTTTAAAGTCGGAAAGAACACCAATCCAGGAGAACAGCCAGAAACCAGGAAAATATAAAACTTTAATTCAACCGTAGCACAGTCAAAGGTACAATAAATCCACAGAGTCCAAACATAGAAATATCCGGATGAAAAGAGTTAAGCGCGCTTTCACCTTGCTCAATGCAAAACTTCCTCAGAACTAATTAAACAGCCATTCCAACCCATTTAAATACGTATATTAACAGATTAATTGATTAATTGATTGCCTTTCTTAAGGCCATATTGCTATTAAAAACACTAAAAAAGACATATGAAAATGTATGACAAATATTAGAAAAAATACAAACAGAAATGCATTCTCCCCAAAGCTTAATACACCCTACAAAATTTTTTGAACAATAAATAAATACTCCATGCTGGAATTACAACACACTCACATCCAAAAATATCATAAAAAAAAAAAAAAGATTGTAAACAAACGTACAAAATCTAAAAAATATTACTACTACTAATACCCAAAATTCAATGTTTGACAAACCTAAAAAATTTTTTTGTTGAAAAACTTCTTCAGTATAAAAAAATCACAGCTTAGCTTGTTTTAATTTCAACACAGTAGTGATGCTTAAATGGTCATTTGAACCTGGTGGTCTACCTGCATCAATTTTTAACTGCCAAAACAGTTCTCAGAACTCAATTCTAGCCTCCCAATTCCCACCTCTGGGGTCCACAGCAATCTGTTCCAATACTGCAAATCTAATATTCATGTTAGTACATGTTAAAGAGTGCTTAAAAAAGGCATTAGTTTCCTTTTCCTTGGAAATTTCATATAAGTGTTCATAAATTCTTTTTCTAAGTGTACGTGTGGTCTTACCTATATAAAAACTGTTGCAACTGATGCAAATACCAATGTACACTATGCCCTTAGTACCACAGTTGTAGTGGCTGGAAGCCATGAACCTAATACCTCCCGAAGGAATATTAATTTCCTTCTGTTGTAAGATAAATTTACACTGACTGTAAGCACCACACTTGAATGTACCCCTTTTGGCTTTGTTTGCCACTCTATGGTTAACTTTTTTCACCTCAAAAAGGTCTTTTAAATTCATACCTCTCTTTCTAATAAAAGAGGGTTGCACAGGAATATATTTCCCTGTGGTACTAAGGGCATAGTGTACATTGGTATTTGCATCAGTTGCAACAGTTTTTATATAGGTAAGACCACACGTACACTTAGAAAAAGAATTTATGAACACTTATATGAAATTTCCAAGGAAAAGGAAACTAATGCCTTTTTTAAGCACTCTTTAACATGTACTAACATGAATATTAGATTTGCAGTATTGGAACAGATTGCTGTGGACCCCAGAGGTGGGAATTGGGAGGCTAGAATTGAGTTCTGAGAACTGTTTTGGCAGTTAAAAACTGATGCAGGTAGACCACCAGGTTCAAATGACCATTTAAGCATCACTACTGTGTTGAAATTAAAACAAGCTAAGCTGTGATTTTTTTATACTGAAGAAGTTTTTCAACAAAAAATTTTTTTAGGTTTGTCAAACATTGAATTTTGGGTATTAGTAGTAATATTTTTTAGATTTTGTACGTTTGTTTACAATCTTTTTTTTTTTTTTTTTTATGATATTTTTGGATGTGAGTGTGTTATAATTCCAGCATGGAGTATTTATTTATTGTTCAAAAAATTTTGTAGTGTGTATTAAGCTTTGGGGAGAATGCATTTATGTTTGTATTTTTTCTAATATTTTTCATACATTTTCATATGTCTTTTTTAGTGTTTTTAATAGCAATATGGCCTTAAGAAAGGCAATCAGTTAATCAATTAATCTGCTAATATACATATTTAAATGGGTTGGAATGGCTGTTTAATTAGTTCTGAGGAAGCTTTGCATTGAGCAAGGTGAAAGCGGGCTTAACTCTATTCATCCGGATATTTGTATGTTTGGACTGTGCAGATTTATTGTACCTTTGACTGTGCTACAGTTGGATTTAAGTTTTATATTTTCCTGGTTTCTGGCTGTTCTCCTGGATTGGTGTTCTTTTTGGCTTTGGTCTCTTTTTCGTATCTTTAAAGTCTGATGAAGCATTGAGGACAATGCAAAAGCGCTTACTAAGTTATAATAAAAGCTTTTTGGTTTACTTTACTTAGCCATGTTTGTGGTCACCCATTTTTTATTCTGGTTCTAGCATTTTTAGGTATTTATTTGATTTCTTTCTGATACCTTTTCACTTTTGGATAAATAAAGAGTATTTTTTTACACTAAGAAGATTGGGACTATAATTCTAGTTGGAGTAGAACAGTAGCTGGCCTGTCTGAGTTGGAAAACACGCAGGGAGGCTTGAAGTAGTATTTATAGGTATTTATTTGATTTGTTTCTGACACATTTTCACTTTTGGTCAAACAAAGCATGTTTTTACATTAAGTGGACTGGGACTGCTATTCTAGTGGCAGGACAACGGTAGCTTGCTCATTCTGAGTTGCGAAATACACAGTGGGACTTAAAGTGAGATTGTTTTATCAGCCAGAGGGAATTTAGTTGGTTCAGTCATTTTTCTTTGAATCTATAAATTCATTGTATTTGCTCTCTTCTTGGCTCATTTCCACATAGCTTGAAAGCTTGGTGTACATACCTTTGTTCTCAGAGTGTTTGTTTTTCATCTGATGCCATCCAGACAATGATTACTTTAAATTGAAATATAACACTTTTCTAAACTATTTCTGAAGTCTGGTGATATATTTTCAAATTATTTTATTGCAGTTTTCTGCATTTCATCTCTCCGAAGTATATTTGCTTTTCTTTGGCTTGCTGCCATTAGCATGCATTGAAATTGCCTTAAAGTGTGTGGTCCTTGTTGCTGGCTTGTCTCTCTTAAAAAAAAAAAACTTGCAATTACTTGTTATAGCTAGTTCTTTTACTTGTTTCTGTAATGTTTCACTTTTGGCTAATTAAAGTGTGTTTTGCATTCAGAAGACTAGGACTGCAATTCTGGTAGCAGTAGAAAGGTAGCCTGGTTTGTCCGAGTTGGGAAACAGGCAGGGAAGCTTAAAGTAAGATAATTTCTTGGCCAAAGGACTTTTAGTTGATTTAGTCACTTTACTTTGAGTCGACAAATTCTGTTGATTATCACACAGTGACATTTAGCAGTGTCTTGGATAGATGCAGGCAACTTACAAACCTATAAAACTTCCCCTGTAACATTACACAGTTCCCAGCTATGCAAAATGCAACTGGGTAGCTCAGTGGTGTTGCAGCTAGCATTGTCGCCTCATAGCAAGAGGTTCCCTGGTTTGATTCTTGGCTGGGTTGCCTTCTGTGCTGAGTCTGCATCTCCCCCCTGCATTTGCGTGGGTTTCTTCTGGGTACTCCAGTTTCCTCCCACATTTCAAGACATGCGTCTAGAGCTTTTCTGCCTGGGCCTCCACTGAAAATGGGCTCTGTTTCAGTCAGACTTTCTCTGTACACAAATGTTAAATAAATACATAAATAAAAATAAATGTGCACTGAGGAGCACAGCCACATGACTTTAGTCATACATTGCCTAGTTATAGTTTCCACCATCACAGTACCCACATTAGCCTGCTGTACTGGCCCTTTGTAGGTTCCCCTAAAAAAAGACCTGGAGCCATGGATGGGTTCTTCCCCAGTTTTTCTGCCAGAAGCTTGACAGATATGAGCATCTAGGGACAATGTAGGAATTGCCTCATGTTCATTGACAACCAACTAATCCTTAGGGAAATGAATACAGTATGTGAGAGATGTAATTACACAATGTCACTGGAGGCAAAACTCACACAAAAGCACTCAAAATAACAATGAGGTTACCAGTAATGAAATATTATGCCCACCACACATAATACTGACCCAACACAGAGATCAACATATGCTAAGGCATTTAACAGTAACCTTTCTAAGTCTCAAGGACATCCAAGTAATTTGTCTTACAAAATGAATCCTCTGCAACCCCAACAGCACTCAAAAACACCCAGCATAACACATATAGCTATACCCTTAGGAGTGTCAACTACCAAGCCCATACGCCAAGCCAACACACCACCCAAAAGTTTATCATAGGAGACTCCATCGTGAGACATACAGATGTCTTTCTCATCAGCCTGAATAAGGAAAAAATCATGGCCAGTTGTCGATCAGGAACTGTTAAATCACCCGTGCACTCAAGTTATTAGACATCAAGTACCTGTATAACTTAACCATAGTCCATGTGGGTGTAAAGGATCTGAGACACACCTCCCTGAACTATATGAAGACAGACATTATGGAGATCTTGGACTATGTATCAAGGCTGGTATGTGCCTAGAACTGAACAGCATTATACCTTCAATAAGGATGATGCCACAATATTAACAAAAGATGATTAACTTCAATAAATGACTCCATTTCTGGTGTCAATCCAAGGAGTAGAATATTTGTCACCATGGTATAACATAGTCAATATACCACATTGCTTTGACAAGGATGGTCTGCACCAGTCTCCTCCAGGCTTTGGAATATAGACCAAAACATTGTTGCCTGCCAAACTGCCTTTTTTAGGCAATTCCAAACTGGCAGACCTTCTGATGTAGCAAAACCATCCCAAGGGAATCTAAAGGTATTACTGCTCAATGCCAGGACCCTAAAGAATATACATCACTCCCTCCAGGCTGGCTGTACCCTGGAGAATGTGGGCATCTGTGCAGTTACTGAGATATGGTTTTAAGCTGTGGAGAGCACCCTGGCAGTACAGGGCTACAATACCTTCCACATTCAGTCATTGTCCACGCTGGTGTAAACGACCTGAGACGTACCTCCTTGGACTACATGAAAAGAGACATTGAGGAGCTCTCTGATTATGTAGCCCAGACAGGTATGACCCTGACCTTGAGCAGTATCCTACCTTCACCAAGAATGATGCCACAATACAGAGATAAGATGATCAGCTTTAACAATTGGCTTAAACACTGGTGTCATTCAAAGGGGATCCAGTGTCTGTCTGCCTGGGATGACATGCTGGACAAGCCACGCTGGGGACGGCTTGCACCTGTCACCCTGGGATTCCGGATATTGGCAAAGGCTCTTGCCACCCCATAGTGCCTTTTTAGGCAAGGCTCAAATTCTAAACCTACCACCCTAGAACACAAAAAGGAAAAAACTAAGGGTAATGCTGCTCAATGCCAGAAGTCTAAATCTCAAAATGCACGCACTCGAGGCCCTTCTCAGTATGGAGAACATCGATGTCTGTGCTGTGACAGCAACCTGGTTCAAGGCTCCTGAGAGCACCCGCGCTCCCAGGTTTTACCTCATATCATGCACCCAAAATCTGGACAATACCAAGAAAGGAGGGGGTATCCATATTCATCAAGGACACCCACACCTCAAGACTGGTGGCAACGCACGATGCATCGGAGACCATCCAGGTGCAATTAACCATAGGCAAGACTGCTCTGCAAATTGTAGCATGTTACAGGCCACCCTCACAAACTCAGGAACCTCACATGGCCTTCCTGAAAACACTAGAGGGGATAAATGTATCACCAAACACCATCATACTAGGTGACTTCAATTACCCTAATATAGACTGGGAACACTACTCAAGCCCAAACACCCTAGCCCAAAAGTTCCTGGAATTCATAAACTCAAATGCCATGGAACAACTAGTCACCATCCCCACAAGAGGAGATAACATACTTGATCTCATCATCACGAACATGGGAGCACAATGTTCAACACCGGAGGTGTACCCCTCACTGGTGAGATCAGACCACAAACTAATCTCGCTGGAGGTCCTCATCCCACCCCCACCTGAAATAAAAAGACCACAGTAAAGAACTTCTCAAAAGCCGACTTCACACTTCTAAAGACTAGTGTGGTCTCCTTTAAGGCCCCGAGCGGAAAACAGTACTCAAGCCGCTGAATCACTTACAAATGCCTTCTACCAGCACCTGCAGGACTGCATGGATAAGGCAATCCCAAGCAAAACAAAGACTCTTTGTACCAAAGGCAAGCATCCAGTCTGGTGGACCCCAGCCATAAACAAACTCTACAACAAAAGGAGGAAGCTACTACAAGATAGAGCAAAATCCTTAAAAGGTAAGACACCCTTGATCACTATAAGTAAAAACTAAGAGCTCTCATAAAATCATCCAAAGCAAATTTCGAGAGAAAATAGCTAAAGACTCAAAAGACAATCATAAGGCCTTCTTTAGCTATGTTAGAAACCTGGGAGGAAACTCCCAGATATGCTCAGAGCTAGTTCAAAATGATGTGAAGATTACTGATCCTACAGACATTGCCAACATACTGGCTGACAGGTTCAGTGCAAACTTCTCCCCTCCCCAAAAGGAGAGATATCTATACCAAACGATTGCAGCCCCCAAACATCTCCAGCGCCCAAGTGAGAACTGCTCTCTCCAAAGCAAAAACACAGCATCCATGGGACCTGATGGTGTCCCCGGCTGTGTGCTCCATGAACTCAATGAGGAATTAAACCCACAGCTAGGACAGCTGTTTAATCAAAGTCTTACCTCTGGATCAGGAGTGGCGACTGCAACTGTGGTACCACTTCACAAAGGCGGTGCCTCCACCGACCCTGGAAATTACCGCCCATTAGCTTGACAAGCCTTATCTGCAAAGCCATGGAGAGGATCATAATGGACCTCATAAATAAAGACATAGGGAATTTGCAGACTTTGGATCCAACCCAGTTTGGCTTTGTCAAAGGCAGATCATGCCTTTTAAACTTGGTTGACTTTTTCAAACAGTCACCAAAGCCATTGATGAGGGAAAGGCAGTCCATACAGCCTACCTCGATCTGGCTAAGGCCTTCGATACAATACCCCATTCGGGTATCATTGAAAACTCATCAGCTTAAATGTCAACCCATACATCACAAGATGGGTTGCAAACTGGCTGAGTGACAGAACCCACAGGGTCAGAGCTGCTGGCGCCATGTCAGACTCAAAGCCTGTCACAAGTGGTGTCCCACAGGGCTCAGTCCTGGGCCCACTCTTGTTTGGCATCTACTTTTCCAAGTACAAGCAAACACAGGAGGGTTATGGCTGACAAAGTTTGCAGATGACTGCAAACTGGGCCATAGTAGAAAACACATCTGACACAGATATCCTTCAGAAGGGTCTCACAGAAACGGATAACTGGTGCCAGAGCCACGGCCTAAAGTTAAATGCCAAAAATGCATAGTCATACCCTTCGGGAAAAACAAGGTTACCCCTAGCTACCAAATAGGTGGCAATCCACTGAGCACAGAAGAAGTTATCAGGGACCTGGGGACCCAGGTTGATAGTAGTCTGTCATTCGACACCCATGTAGCTAAAGTAGTTAGGAAGACCTTCTACATTGCCCACCTTATCATGAAGGGATTCTCATCTAGATCAAGGGAGGTCATAGTCTCCCTTTACTCATCACTCATCAGACCAATGATTGAGTACAATGCCCCATTCGAATGTATCTGACCCGACACTTGCAGCAGCTGGAGAGGCCACAAAGTTCCTCACCAAAAGGATAAAGGGTCTCAAAATCTGTCCTATGCTGCCCGACTGAAAGAACTCCAGCTCTATTCAGTAAACGCTTGCTCAGAGGTGACCTTTGCCTAACATACAAGGCCATGTCAAACCCAGATTTGATGAATATGCTTCACCTCAAAAATCTAGATCCATCAGAGCCACAAGGGCGGAGACTTAAACCTTGACACGGCTATTAATAGGACGTGCTGGAGGGATAGATTCATCACCCAAAGACTCCCTATGCTGTGGAACAAAATCCCGGTACATGTGAGGCAGAGCACCTCGCTGGCCTTGTTCAAGAGAAATCTTGACCAATGGATGGGAGATCGCAGATATACCCCAGGGATTACCTCAGTGTCACTGCTCGACAGAGGCACAGAAAAATAATGGGTATAGTTCCCCATACTAAAGGGGTGGCCTAAGCCACAAAACGATGGGCTAGGCTTGTAAATGCCCTCGGGCAGATAGCCTAGTATGAACCTATGAACCTATGAACCTATATTTAGGCCAGCTACTGCACAGATGTCTCACTCTATAAAACAATAAACTCACCTTCAGACTGGTCAAAGAGGATGACATGCTTGAGCTTTTCCATGTCTAGATTTCCATAGACAAAGTCCAGTATCATATCCTTGCAAGCTCTAGGTCACCCTCTATGAGGGCGATCTATGACAGGCATAAAAGGCATCTCTGGACTCCGCTCTGATGAACCTTTTGCACAGTCACAAAACAAACAGCATCAGAACTGCTAGATCTAAAGGCCTACATTTTGCTTACAATGTAAATAGGACATGTTGGAGAAATAGATATGTATCTCAGAGAATTCCATTTCCTTGAAACAGGCTCCCCATCCATGTGAAACAAAATCCCTCCCTAACTCTATTTAAGCATAACTTGGACCATTGGATTAGAAATCAGAAACTCACCCCTGGTCTGGCACCCACATCTTGCGATTTACAGAGGTACTCAGTAATTCACGTTGTACTTAAGAGTCACCCCTATATAAATGTATAAAGCATACAACTTGTGGGACACATCTGGGTTGACCTGCTAGGGTTATAAAGACGCTAGTGGACATTAGCCTAGTATACACCTATGAACCTATGATCTAAGTAATCCAAAACTTATACTTGCATTTACTCAATGCCCTCAACATTCAACCCAATACCATATTAATGTGTGACTTTAACTACCCCACTATAAACTAGGATACTTGCATGACTCCAAATTTACAGGATCAGAGATTTCTGGACTTTGTAAACACAAACACCTTGGGCCAGCCAGTCCACATGCCCACTATGGGTGTAAACATGCTTAATCTGATACTCACAAATATGGGAGAATGCTGTACCCCCTTAGTGTAGTGTCTTCTCTGGAAAGGTCAGACCACAAAGCTGTCTCTTTCATAATAAAAATAAAATTGTGACCCTGGCTAGAGCTGTAACATTTAGGAACTATTCTAAGGCAAACTCAAACCCTGGGAATACAGCTGCCTATGCATAATTTTTCACAGAAATCCTGCACAGTTATGTCAATAAATGCATAGAGACAGCTGTGCCTACCAGAAGTATTTCTAGAACTAACTCAAAAAACAAACCTCCCTGGTACAATCCAAATGCAAACAGACTGTACAATAAAAGAAAAAAGTCATAACTAGGATTAGTTAGTGCTATGCCCAGCATGATAAAAACACTGTCATCAATCTAAGCAAACATTTAGGAGGGTAAATTAAGTCTACTAAAGCCAAATATGAGGTAAAGATAACCTCCTTGGCAAAGGCTTTCTTTAGCTATGTCCAAACTCTCAAAGCCAGCACAGAGCACTGTGGAGAACTAACTGTCAGTGGAGCCACCTATGCACAGAGCTACAAGATACAGCAAATCTGCTGGCCCAAACATTAATCTCCAGTTTCTCTCTCTTCCCAAGCTGCCCTAGGAAATACCATCAAACAAAGACACTGCTTCAAGGGACCTCAATGACATCCTAAGATGCCTTCTACAGAGCCTGAGATATGACCTGTCAGAACCACTGGAATCACTGTTTAACCACAGCCTTCAGACAGGCTTTGTGGCATGTGAATGGAAAACTGCAATGATCATACCTCTGCCCAAGGGCAGGCCTTAAACATACCCATAAGTATGACTAGTTTCATATGCAAGGCCATGGAGAGAATTATCATGGAAATAATTAATAAGGACAAAAAAAACTTCAAACACTGAATGCAGTCTGGTTTGGTCTTGCCAAGGGCAAATCATGCCTGCTCAACATGGTGGACTTTTTTTAGAAGGTCACAAAGGCAATGGATGAGAACAAAATGGCGCATCCTGCCTACCTTGACCTGGCCAAGGCAGCTGATACAATACCAACCTTGGGAACTGTAAAAAAACTCACAAATATAGGCGTAAGCCCAAATGATACGTGCCAAATA
The DNA here is from genome assembly GCF_019279795.1 of Protopterus annectens. Classification (NCBI taxonomy): domain Eukaryota; kingdom Metazoa; phylum Chordata; order Ceratodontiformes; family Protopteridae; genus Protopterus; species Protopterus annectens. Next base: position 1,784,727,541 of record NC_056732.1, read on the forward strand.
GCCAGCTGGCTCTAAGATAGGACTTAAGAAGATAAGATAAGGTAGATTACCTCCACAAAGAGGCCGGTCACTAGTGGAGTCCATCAGGGCTCTGCACTGCTCCTCTCCTATTTGGCATCTACTTCTCAGAAGTCAAGGCCAATGTCAAGGCCCTCTCACTGAATAGGTTTCCAGATGACTGCAAACTAGAAACAGTCTTAGAATCTACCCAAGAAACTAACATAATACAGGAAGGACTAACACAGATAAATAACTGGTCAAAAACTATGGCTTAAAAGTCAGTGAAAAGAAATGTATAACAGTATTCTTTGGGAAGTCAGCCAGCCTAGGAAATCGCCACATTGATAGTACACCCCCAAGAGTAGAATGAGTAGTCAGGGGTTTGGGAACTCATACAGACTCCGACTTGGCCTTTGACCATTATGTGTTTATAGCAGAAAGAAAATCGTTCCATGTTTCTCAACGTATAAGCAATGGCATGGCATCTAGGACCAGGCAAATTATTTTTCCACTATATTTGACTTTCATCAGACCCATCATTGAGTACAACACCCCCTTCAGTATGTATCTGATCAGACAGATTCAGCAACTGGAACATCCACAGACATTCTTCACAAAAAGAATACAGAGTAAAAACAGCATCTCCTGCGCAGATCATCTCAAAGCCCAATCTTTGTACTCTGCTTCCTACAGACAGTTGACAGCTCATCTATGCCTGACATACAAGGCACTCTTGGACCCCACTCTGATGAGCATTTTGCATATCCACAAAATTAATCACATCAGAATTACTTTGTCTAGGGATTTAATTTTGCTTGTGACATAAATAGGACATGCTTGAGGGAAGGATGTGTCCCAGAGACTTTTCCTTCTCTGGAGCAGGCTTCCATTCTAGGTGAAGAAGAGTTCCTGTCTAACTTTATTTAAGAGAAACCTGGACCACTGGATGGGAACTGAGAAATACACCCTTGGAATAGAACCTATGTCTCTAATGGACACTGGTCTGTAAACCTTTCCCTAGCTTACTTATACCCCTTAAAATAACTTTTAAGGCACATAAATATGCAAGCTACAGCTAGGATGCTTGGCTAGGCTTGTAAAGGCCCAAGTAGTCATTACTCTAGTATACACTTATGTACCACTGAACCAGAGAGAATAGCAAGTTTCATAAGAGACGTAATTCTGGATAAGTTATTCAAATGCATGAAAAGCTGAGAGAGTGTAAACTTGGCAAATACGCAAGGTGTAACTCCTCATGCTGAGTCAGAGCCATCTGCAGCATGAGGGGTAACCGTTATCATACTGAGACAGAGTTATGTGCAGAATGAAGTGTAACTGTTATCATACTGACTAAGAGCCATGTGCAGCCTGAGGTCTAATTGTTACCATACTGAGTAATAGACTTGTGCAGCATGAGATGTAACAGTTATCATCCTGAGTAAGAGCCGTGTGCAGCATGAAGTTTAACCATTACTATGCTATGTCAGAGTTGTGCATACAGTAAGGTATAACTGCTATCCTGCTGAGTCAGAGCAGTGATCCTGCTGAGTCAGAGCAGTGTGCAGAATGAGGTGCAAAAGTTATCATGCTGAGTCAGAGACGTGTAGCCTGAAGTGTAATCATTACTGAGCTGAGTCAGAGCTGTAAGCAGTATGAGGTATAAGCATTATCATACTGAGTCAGAGCCATCTATAGCATGAGGTATAAATATTATTATGCTGAGTCACAGCAGGGTGCAGTATGAGGTGTAGATGTTATCATGCTGAGTCAGAGATGTGTGCAGCATGAGATGTAACTATCATACTAAGTCAGAGCTGTCTACAGCATGAGGTGTAACCATTATTGTGCTAAGTCAAAGCAATGTGCAGTCTGAGGTATAAATGTTATCATACTGAGAGCAGTGTGCAGCAAGAATGTAACCCTTATCATACTGAGTCAAAGCCATGTACAGCTTGAGCTGTAACTGTTATCATACTGAGTAAGAGCTGTGTACAGCACGAGATGTAACTGTTATCATGCTGAGTCAGAGACATGTGTAGCATGAGGTGCAACCATTGTGCTGACTCAGAGCCATTTCCAGTGTGATGTGTAACTGTTATGCTGAGTCAGAGCAGTGTGCATCATGAGATGTAACCCTTATTATGGTGAGTCAGAGATGTGTGCAGCATAAGGTGTAACTGTTATCATACTGAGTCAGAGCCATGTGTAGCACAAGGTGTAACTGTTATCATGCTGAGTCAGAGACATGTGTAGCATGAGGTGTAACTGTTATTGTGCTGAATCAGAGCCATCTGCAGTGTGATGTGTAACTGTTATCATGCTGAGTCAGAGCAGTGTGCAGCATGTGTAACCCTTTTCATAGAGTCAGAGCCACATGTAGCATGATATAAGTGTTATGCTAAGACACAACAGAGTACAGCATGAGGTATAACTATTATAATTCTGAGACATAGCTGTATGCAGCATGAGATGTAACCGTTATCATGCCAAGTCAGAGTTGTGTGAGTATGGGGTCTAACCATTATCATGCTGAGTCACAGCAGAGTGTAGCATAAGGTGTAACCGTTATCATACTGAGTACAGCTAGAGTGTAGCATATGGTGTAACTATTATCGCGCTGTGCGAGAGTAGTGTGCAGCCTGAGGTGTAACTAAAATCCTGTTGAGTCAGAGCCATGTGCAGTATGGGGTGTAACAATTATCATGCAAAGTCAGAGCTACATGTAGCATGATGTGTAACCATTATCATGGTGAGTCTCAGCAGTGTGCAGGCTGAGGACTAACTGTTATCACAATGAGTCAGAGTAGAGTGTACCTTGAGGTGTAAATGTTATCATGCTGAGACAGAGCAGTGTACAGCCTGAGGTGTAACTGTTTTCACGCTGAGTCAGAGCTGACTGCACCATGAGGTGCAACAATTATCATGCTGACTCAGAGCTGTGTGCAGCATGAGATAAACCTTTACTATGGTGAAACAGAGATGTGTGCTTCATGAGGTATAACTATTATCATGCTGAGACACAGACATGTTCAGCAAGAGGTGTAACCATTATTATGCTGAGTCAGAGCCATGTACAGTATGGGGTCTAACCATTATTATTCTGAGTCAGAGTAGAATGCAGCATGTAGTGTAACCCTGATAATACTTAGACAGGACATTGTGCAGCATGAGGTATAACTGCTAACATACTGAGTCAGAGCCATCTATAGCATGAGCTTTAATGTGCTGAGTCAGAGCAGTGCACAGTTTGAGGTATAAACGTGGTTATACTAAGCCACAGCAGAATGCAGCATGTAGTGTAACTGCTATCATGCTGAGTCAGAGACATGTTTTGTCTGAGGTGTAACCATTATTATGCTGAGTCAGAGCCATGCGTAGCATGAGGTGTAATTGTTATTGTGCTGAGTCAGAGCAGTGTGCAGTCTGAGGGGTAACCTTTATCACGCTGAGTCAGAGCCATCTGTAGCATGAGGTGTAATTCTTATGGTGCTGTGCCAGAACAGTATGCAACATGAGGTGCAACTGTTATCATGCAGAATCAAAGCAATGTGAAGCATTAGATCCAACTGTTATTATGCTGAATCAGAGCAGTGTGAAGCATTAGATGTAACCGTTATTATGCTGAGTCAGAGCCATGTGCAGCACAAGGTGTAACTGTTATCATGCTGAGTCAGCACCGTGTACAGCATAAGGTATAACTGTTGTCATACTAAGTCAGATCCTTGTGCAGCATGAAATTTAACTGTAATAATGCTGAGTCAGAGCAGAGTGCAGCCTGAGGTGTAATCCTTTTTGTACTGAGTCAGAGCCATCTGTAGCATGAGGTGTAACTGTTATCATGCTGTATCAGAGTTGTGTGCCACATGAGGTGTAACTATCATGCTGAGTCAGAACAGTGTGTAGCATGAGGTATAACTGTTATTGTGCTAAGTTAGAACTGTGTGCAGCATGAGGTGTAACCATTATCATGCTGATTCAGTGCTGTGTGCAGTCTGAGGTGTAACCCTTTTTGTACTGAGTCAGAGTCATGCACAGCCTGAGGACTAACTGTTATCACACTGAATCAGAGTGGAGTGCAGCTTGAAGTGTAAATGTTATCATGGTGAGACAGAGCAGTGTGCAGCATGAGGTGTAACTGTTATCATATTGAGTAAGACCAGAGTGTAGCACAAGGTGTAATTGTTATCATGCTGAGTCAGAGCAGTGTGCACCATGAGGTATAATGATTATCAAGCTGATTCAGAGCACAGTGCATCTCGAGGTGTAACTGTTATGCTACATCAGAGCAGTGTGTAGCATGAGGTGTATCCATTATTAAGCTGGGTCAGAGCACTTTACAGTATGAGGTGTAACTGTTATTATACTGAGTACGAGCAGAGTGTAGCACAAGGTCTAACTGCTATCATGCTGAGTCAGAGCAGTGTGCACCATGAGGTGAAACCATTATCATGCTGATTCAGAGCACAGTGCAGCTTGAGGTGTAACTGTTATGCTGCATCAGAGCAGTGCATAGCATGAGGTGTATTCATTATAAAGCTGGGTCAGAGCACTTTACAGTATGAAGTGTCACTGTTATTATACTGAGTACGAGCAGAGTGTAGCACAAGGTGTAATTGTTATCATGCTGAGTCAGATCAGTGTGCACCATGAGGTGTTACCATTATCATGCTGTGTCAGAGCAGTGTGCATTCTGAGGTGTAACTGTTTCCTGCTGATTCAGAGCTGTTTGCAGCATGAGGTATCACTATTATTATATTGAGTAAGAATAGAGTGTAGCATAAGGTGTAATTGTTATCATGCTGAGTCAGATCAGTGTGCACCATGAGGTGTAGCCATTATCATTCTGTGTCAGAGCACAGTGCAGCTCAAGGTGTAACTGTTATGCTGCATCAGAGCAGTGTGTAGCATGAGGTGTATCCATTATTAAGCTGGGTCAGAGCACTTTACAGTATGAGGTGTAACTGTTATTATACTGAGTAAGAGCAGAGTGTAGCACAAGTTGTAATTGTTATGCTGAGTCTGAGCAGTGTGCACCATGAGGTGTAACCATTATCATGCTGAGTCAGAGCAGTGTGCAGTATGAGGTGCAACTGTTTCATGCTGATTCAGAGCTGTCTGCAGCGAGGTATCACTATTATTATATTGAGTAAGAGCAGAGTGTAGCACAAGATGTAATTGTTATCATGCTGTCACAGCAGTGTGCACCATGAGGTGTGTCCATTATCATGCTGATTCAGTGCACAGTGCAGCTCGAGATGTAACTGTTATGCTGCATCACAGCAGTGTGTAGCATGAGGTGTATCCATTATTAAGCTGGGCAGAGCACTTTACAGTATGAGGTGTAACTGTTATACTGAGTCAGAGCAAAGAGTAGCACAAGGTGTAATTATCATGCTGAGTCAGAGCAGTGTGCACCATGAGCTGTAACCATTATCATGCTAAGTCAGAGCAGTGTGCATTCTGATGTGTAACTGCTTCCCTGCTGATTCAGAGCTTTCTGCAGCATGAGGTATCACTATTTTCATATTGGGTAAGAGCAGAGTATACCACAAGGTGTAATTGTTAACATGCTGAGTCAGAGCAGTGTGCATTCTGAGGTGTAACTGTTTCCTGCTAATTCAGAGCTGTCTGCAGCATGAGGTATCACTATTATTATATTGAGTAAGAGCAGAGTGTAGCACAAGGTGTAATTGCTATGCTGAGTCTGAGCAGTGTGCACCATGAGGTGTAACCATTATCATGTTGAGTCAGAGCAGTGTGCAGCTCAAGGTGTAACTGTTATGCTGCATCAGAAGGAGTGGAGCATGAGGTGTATCCATTATTAAGCTGGGTCAGAGCACTTTACAGTATGAGGTGTAACTGTTATTATACTGAGTAAGAGCAGAGTGAAGCACAAGGTGTAATTGTTATCCTGCTGAGTCAGAGCAGTGTGCACTATGAGGTGTAACCATTATGCTGATTCAGAGCACAGTGCAGCGCAAGGTGTAACTGTTATGCTGCATCAGAGCTGTGTGTAGCATGAAGTGTGTCCATTATTAAGCTGGGTCAGAGCACTTTATAGTATGAGGTGTAACTGTTATTATACTGAGTAAGAGCAGAGTGAAGCACAAGGTGTAATTGTTATCCTGCTGAGTCTAAGCAGTGTGTACCATGAGGTGTAACCATTATCATGCTATGTCAGAGCAGTGTGCATTCTGAGGTGTAACTGTGTCCTGCTGATTCAGAGCTGTCTGCAGCATGAGGTATCACTATTATTATATTGAGTAAGAACAGAGTGTAGCACAAGGTGTAATTGTTATCATGCTGAGTCAGATCAGTATGCACCATGAGGTGTAGCCATTATCATGCTGTGTCAGAGCACAGTGCAGCTCAAGGTGTAACTGTTATGCTGTATCAGAGCTGTGTGTAGCATGAAGTGTGTCCATTATTAAGCTGGGTCAGAGCACTTTACAGTATGAGGTGTAACTGTTATTATACTGATTCAGAGCAGAGTGTAGCACAAGGTGTAATTGTTATCATGCTGAGTCTGAGCAGTGTGCACTATGAGGTGTAACCATTATGCTGATTCAGAGCACAGTACAGCTTGAGGTGTAACTGTTATGCTGTATCAGAGCTGTGTGTAGCATGAGGTGTATCCATTATTAAGTTGGGTCAGAGCACTTTACAGTATGAGGTGTAACTGTTATTATACTGAGTCATATCAGAGTGTAGCACAAGGTGTAATTATCATGCTGAGTCTGAGCAGTGTGCACCATGAGGTGTAAGCATTATCATGCTATGTCAGAGCAGTGTGCATTCTGAGGTGTACCTTTTTCCTGCTGATGCAGAGCTGTCTGCAGCATTTATTTATTTATTTATTTATTTGCTGTTGGTTAACCAGGATAGTCCATTGGGCCAAGAGAACCCATTTTCAATGGAGTCCTGGGGAGAAAAGCTCCATTACAGATTACATATTATAGGGATTTATATGCAGATTACATATTATAGAGATTTACATCCACATTATTGTACATGACATCACGAGGTACAGTGGTTACAATGAGTAAAGTTAAGCATTAATACAATCAAAGTATAAAACATATTAAAGTTGAAACCAAATTATATCATAGGCACAAGGATAAGGAAGTGAGTAGATAGATGCATAAGGCTTTCAGGAGGATAGGAACTATTAAGGAATAGGTTACTGTCTGAGACAGAGAGAGTAAAAGGTGGAATACAGTAGAGAGTATAGAAAGATTATGTGGGGTAGGAGCAGGAGCATTCCCATGTGGATGATAGGTAGGAGTGAAGTGATTTTTTAAAGGTAGGAAGGCTAGTGATGGTACGAATGGAGGGTGGGAGGGAGTTCCATAGGCGTGCTAGTGAAAAGGAGAGGAGGTTATGTCCTGGGGGACGATGGGGTATATAGACTTCTATTAGGTTTTAATTAGTAGATCTGAGAAGTCTTTGAGTGTGGTGGATTTTAAAGGTAGTGGACAGGGAGGGACAGAGGGATGGTTGAAAAATGAGTTTGTGTGCATATGTTAGTTGAGTGTAGGAGAGGTAGTTGGGAAGTTCAAGCCAATTTAGTTTGTGGAGTGGTACACAGTGATGGGTTGAAGATTTATTGCTAGTGGCAAATTTGGCTATTTTATTATAACAGGTCGAAAGTTTTGTTTTGAGAGATGATTGTAGATTAGTTAAAAGAGGGGCACAATAAAGGAGGGAGGGGAAGAGAAATGTGGTAGAGAGAGTGAGTTTGGTAGTAGGTGAGAGGAATTGTTTGTGATGGTACAGCAGGCCTAGTTTTTGGTGTTTTTTTAATGTTTTGTAGTAGATGGGACTTGAAAGTAAGGTTATTATCAATTTGGACTCCTAGAAGCTTGGTTTCTGTTACCAGTTCAAGTGGGTTATTATTTTGACTGGTGATGGAGAATGGTTGTTGATCCAATGTGTTGGTTTTAGAGGGGGTGAATATCATTAGTTTTGATTTAGCTGCATTAAGTGCAAGATGGTTGTCTTTCATCCACTGTTCTGTGGTGGAGAAGGCATCTTGAGTCAGCTTTTGGAGAGTTGGAATGGAAGATGAAGCACAGATGATTGTAGAATCATCTGCATATTGGATGTCAGCATAGGGGATAGAGTGATAGTAGTCATTTACAAAGATATTAAAGAGAAGGGGTTCTAATATGGAACCTTGTGGAACACCTGTGGGGATGTTTAGGAAAGAGGAGAAGGATTTTTTCCACTTAACAGCTTGTTGCCTGTCTGAGAGATAGCTGGTGAACCAATTAAGAGCAGAAGGTGAAAGGTTTAGCTTAGAGAGTTTAGTTAGTAGTAAGTTATGGGAGATAGTGTCAAAAGCTTTGGAGAGATCAAGTAGAATGGTAGATACAGTGAGGCCAGAGTCTCTAGCCTTGTTCACATTTTCGAGGAATGATAGGAGGGCTGTCATAGTGCTGTGATTGGGATGGAAGCCGTGTTGAGTAGAAGTTAGTAGGTTCTTGTCTAGTAAGTAGGGGAGGAGTTGAAGGTGAATACATTTCTCTAGAATTTTTGAAATAGGAGAGAGGATAGCAATGGGGCGGAAGTTGGTAATGCTAGTATTATTTCCTCCTTTATGACGGGAAATTCTAAAAGCCGTTTTCCAGATTTGAGGAACGTGACTTTCTTGGATGGAGCGGTTGATTAGGATACTAATTGGCAGGGCAATAGCATCTGCAGCTATACTGAGGAAGTGTGAGGGGATGTTATTGGGGGCATTGGTGCAAGGTTTTAGCTTTTTCAGGAGTTTTTTGATAGTGGAAGTAGGGATTGGTTCCAGGAAGAATCTAAGTGGTTGAGAGGTAGTAGGATGACAGAGTGGAGAAGGAGGAGGAGTAGGGGGGGCAGGAGGAAGTTGGAGGTGGATGGTTGGAGGAGAAGGAAGAGGTTAGTTTGGAAATGCAGTCAGTGAAAAAAGAGTTAAACTCGGTGGCAAGGTCATTGTCTTGTACGCTTGGGTTGGGGTTTGAGTTTTCAGTTGTACTGAGTTTTAAGAGGGAGGTTATACCTCTCCAGAAATTTTATGGGTCATTTTTGTATTTACTTTGAAGAGAAGAGTAATAATTGTGACGGTCTGTTGTGATAAGCTTTTTTACTGAGTTACGAAGAGTTTTGTAGTCATTAAGAGTAATGGGAGATTTGTGCTTTAGATAGCGTGCCCAGGCTTTATCTCTTAGTCGCATGGTTGTTAGTGTATTTTTAGTTAGCCAAGGGGTAGTTTTGTTTTTTATTCTTCTGGTTTTTAAGGGAGCATGTATCTCTAACAGGTTTAAGAAAGTGGAATTAAAGTCTGCAGCATGAGGTATCACTATTATCACTTTGAGTCAGAGCAGAGTGTAGCACAAGGTGTAATTGTTATCATGCTGAGTCAGAGCAGTGTGCACCATGAGGTGTAACCATTATCATGCTGATTCAGAGCACAGTGCAGATCGAAGTGTAACTGTTATGCTGCTTCAGAGCTGTGTGTAGCATGAGGTGTGTCCATTATTAAGCTCAGTCATAGCACGTTACAGTATGAGGTGTAACTGTTATTATACTGGGTAAGAGCAGAGTGTAGCACATGGTGTAATTGTTATCATGCTGAGTCTGAGCAGTGTGCACCATGAGGTGTAACCATTATCATGCTGATACAGAGCACAGTGCAACTCGAGGTGTAACTGTTATGCTGCATCAGAGCAGTGTGTGTATCATGAGGTGTATCCATTATTAAGCTGGGTTAGAGCACTTTACAGTATGATGTGTAACTGTTATTATACTGAGTCAGAGCAGAGTGTAGCACAAGGTATAATTGTTATCATGCTGAGTCAGAGCAGTGTGCACCATGAGGTGTAACTTTTATCATGCTGAGTCAGAGCACAGTGCAGCTCGAGGTGTAACTGTTATGCTGCATCAGAGCAGTGTGTAGCATGAGGTGTATCCATTATCATGCTGTGTCAGAGCAGTGTGCAGTCTCAGGTGTAGCTATTATGCTGAGTTAGAGCAGAGTGCAGTATGAGGTATAACTGATGTCCTGCAGACTCAGAGCTCTGTGGCCATGAGGTGTAACTCTTATCATGCTGAGTCAAAGCCATGTGTAATATGATGTGTAACCATTATTGTGCTGAGCCTGAACCTTGTGTAACATGAGATGTAACAATCATCTTACTGAGTCAGAGCCTTGTGCAGCATGAGGTGTAACTGTTATCATGCTGAGTCAAAGATATGTGCAGTGTGAGGTGTAACTGGCATCATGTTGAGTCAGACCAGAGTACAGCGTGAGGTGTAATCTTTTTTATTGAGTCAGACCCATGTGTAGTATGAGGTGTAACTGTAATCATGCTGAGTTAGAGCAGTGTGCAATTAGAGGTGTAACTGATATCCTGCTGACTCAGAGCTCTGTGTAGCATGAGGTGCAACTGCTGTTGTGCTTAGTCAGGGCAGAGTGCAACTTGAGGTATAACCATTATCATGCTGAGTCAGAGCAGAGTGCAGAATGAGGTATAACTATTACCATGCTGAGTGACAGCAGAGTGCATCAAGAGTTGTAACCCTTATCATACTGAGTCAAAACCTTGTGCAGCAGGAGGTGTAACTCATATCATGCTGAGTCACAGCCATGTGCATCATGAGGTGTAACTGCTATCATGCTGAGTCAGAGCTGTGTGTAGCATGAGGTATAACTGTTGTGCTGTGTCAGAACAGACTGCACTCTGAGGTGTTACTGTTGTCATGCTAAGTCAGAGCTGTGTGTAGCATGAGGTGTAACCATTATTGCTCTGAGTTAGAGCAGTGTGCAGTCTATGGTGTAAGTTTTATGAAGATTCAGAGGAGAGTGCAGGATGAGGTGCAACCATTATCATGCTGTGTTACAGCTGTGTGCAGCCTGAGGTAAAACCGTTATCATGCTGAGTCAGAGATGTGTGCAGCATGAGGTGTAACCTTTATTGTGGTGATGCAGAGGTGTGTGCTCCATGACTTGTAGCTGTTACAGCTGTGTGTAGCATGATGTGTAACCATTATCATGCTGAGTCAGAGCCATGTGCAGTATGGGGTGTAACCATTATCATGCTGAGACAAAGCAGAGTGCAGCATTAGGTACAACTGTTACCATGCTGAGTCAGAGCAGAGTGCAGCATGAGGTGTAACCCTTATCATACTGAGTCAAAGCCTTGTGCATCATGAGGTGTAATCTGCATCATGCTGAGTCAGAGCCGAGTGCACCATGAGGTGTAGTCGTTATCATGCTGAGTCAGAGCCATGTACAGCATGAGGTTTGTTAGCATGTTGAGACAGAGCCATGTGTAGGATAAGTGCAACTGTTGTGTTGATTCAGAGCCATGTGTATGATGAGGCGTAACTTCAATTGTATTGAGTCTCAGCCATGTGTACTATGAGGTGTATCCTTTTCATTCTGAGTTAGAGCCATGTGTAGCATGAGGTGTATCTGCTATGATACTGAGTCAGGGCTGTGTGCAGTCTGAGATGTAAACATTATCATGCTGAGTCAGTGCAGTGTGCCGTCTGAGGTGAAAACGTTATCATACTGAATCAGAGCCATGTGCAGCATGAGGTGTAACTATTATCAAGCTGAGTCAGAGACATGTATAGCATGAGATGTAACCAGTATTGTGCTAAGTCAGAGCAGTGTGCAGTATAAAGTTTAACTGTTATTCTGAGTCAGACCAGAGTGCAGCATGAGGTACAACCATTATCATGCTGTGTCAGAGCCATGTGCAGTATGAGGTGCAACTATTATCAAGCTGAGTCAGAGAACTGTGTAGTTCTGACGTGTACTCATTATCATGCTGATTCAGAGACATGTATAGCATGAGGTGTATCCACTATCATACTGAGTCAGAGCCATCTGCAGCATGATGTCTAAGTGTTATCATGCTGAGAGTCATGTGCAGCATGAGGTGCAACTGTTATCATACTGAGTCAGAACAGTGTATAGTCTGAGGTGTAAACATTATCATACTGAGTCAGAGCCATGTGCAGCATGAGGTGTAACTATTATCAAGCTGAGTCAAAGCACTGTGTAGTTCTGAGGTATATCCATTATCATGCTGATTCAGACATGCATAGCTTGAGCTGTAACCATTATTGTGCTAAGTCAGAGCAGTGTGCAGTATGAAGTATAACTGTTATTCTGAGTCAGACCAGAGTGCAGCATGAGGTGCAACCATTATCATGCTGTGTCAGAGCCATGTGCAGTATGAGTTGCAACTATTATCATGCTGATTCAGAGACATGTATAGCATGAGATGTAACCATTATTGTGCTGTGGCAGAGCAGTGTGCAGTATGAAGTATAACTGTTATTCTGAGTCAGACCAGAGTGCAGCATGAGGTGCAACCATTATCATGCTGAGTCAGAGCCATGTGCAGCCTGAGGTCTAACTGTTTTCATGCTGAGTCATATTTATGTTGATCTTGAGTTTTAACCCTTATTATGATGAGTCAGGGATGTGTGTTGCATGAGGTGTAACTGTTTTAATGCTTAGTCAGAGCAGTGTCCTCTATGCTGCATAACCATTATTATACTGAGTCAGAGCCATGTGCAGAATAAGATGTAACTGTTAGCATGCTGAGTCAGAGTTGCGTGCAGCATGGGGTGTAACCATTATCATGCTGAGTTAGAGCCGTGTGCAGCATAGGGTGTAACCATTATCATGCTGAGTGACAGCAATGTGCAGCATAAGGTACAACTATGAGCATACTGAGTCAGAGCCATGTGCAACATTAGATCTAATTGTTATCATGCTGACTCAGAGCAATATGCAGCATTAGGAGTCACCATTAGCATGCTAAGAGCCGTGTGCAACATGAGGTGTAAGTTAAACTGTTATTGTGCTGAGTCAGAGACATGTACAGCATGAGGTGTAACTGTTATCATGCTGACTCAGAGTTATGAGTAGCATGAGGTGTAGCCATTATTGTGCTGAGCCATTGCAGTGTGCATTCTGAGGTGTAACCTTTATCATGCCCAGTCAGACCAGTGTGCAGTCTCAGTAGTAGCTTTTATGCTGAGTCAGAGCCGTGTGCAGCATGAAGTGTAACCATTATCATACTGAGTAAGAGCAGTGTGCAGTCTGAGCTGTAAACATTATCATGCTGAGTCAGAGCTGTGTGCTGCATGAGATGCAGCTGCTATAATGCTGAGTCAGAGTTGTGTGTAGCATGAGGTGTAACTGTTATTATGCTGAGTCAGAGCAGAGTGCAGTATGAGATGTAATCCTTATCATACTGAATCAGAGCTATGTGCTCCATGAGGTATAACTGTTATGCTGAGTCAGAGCTGTGTGTAGCATGAGGTTTAACTGCTATCATGCTAAATCAAATCCATGTGAACCGTGCAATATAACTGTTATCATGCTGAGTCAGAGCCATGTGTAGCATGTGGTTTAACTGTTATCATGCTGAGAGAGAGAGAGCCATGTGCAAGATGAGTGTACCTGTTATCATGTTGATTCAGAGCCATGTGTAGGATGAGGTGTAACTGCTGTTGTATTGAGTCTCAGACATGTGTAGCATGAGGTGTATCCACTATCATACTGAGTCAGAGCCATCTGCAGCATGATGTCTAAGTGTTATTGTGCTGATTCAGATCCATGTGTAGCATGAGGTGCAATTATTATTATACAAACCACGATGCTTTGCCAGAGATGGTCTGCACCTGTCACCACTGGGATTCAGGTTACTGGCTAAGACTCTTGCCACTCCTATAGTGCCTTTTTTAGGCAAGGCTCAAAGGACAAAACCATCACCATAACAGGTACAAGTATGCAAAATCTGAAGGTAATGCTACTCAATGCTAGAAGTCTAAAACTCAGAGTGCACTCTCTCAAGGCACTCCTAAAAATGGAGAACATCAATATCTGTGCAGTAACTGAGACCTGGTTCAAGGCTCCAGAGAGCACCCCTGCAATACCAGGCTACAACTCTTACCACACTTTTTGGCAACCAAACCAGGACCAAAACACTAAAGGTGGAGGAGTGTCCATGTTCACCAAGGATATTCACACCTCCAGGCTAGTTGTCCAACACAATACATCCAAAAATTTTCCAGGTGCAACTAAAACTAGGTAAGACTGCAATCCAAATTGTAGCTTGTTACAGATCCCCCACCATGCCCCAAGATTCTCACTACACCTTTCTAAACATACTAGAAAATATTAAGATACAACCAAACACCCTAATACTGGGTGATTTCAACTATCCTGCCATTAACTGGGAAAACCACTCATGTACCAACACCTTTGCCCAACAGTTCTTGGAATTACCAACATGGGAAATTGATGCTCCACACCAGTGGTCACCCCCTCATTGGGTAGGTCTGACCATAAGCTAATCAACTTTGATATCCACATCTCACCCCCAGCCCCCAGTAAGTAAACATCTGTAAAAAACTTCTCCATGGCCAACTTCATGCTACTCAAGTCAGAAGTGACAAACTTCATGACACCAATGGAGACGGGAACTGAAAGTTCGACTGTCAAATCCTACACTAAAGCACTGTACGAGCACATCCACTTGTGCATGAATCATGCCATCCAAAATAGAACCAAGACACTCTCCTCCAAAAAAAGGAAGCCAATCTGGTGGTGCCTGTCATAAACAAACTATACAACAAAAGGAAGAAACTGTTGCAGAAAAGAGGAAAATCCTAGGATGCAAAAAACTCCCTTACCAGCCTCTGTAAGATGCTGAGATCCCTCATAAAATCCTCCAAAGCTAGTTATGAAAATAAAATTGCCAAAGATTCCAAAGACAACCACAAGGCATTCTATAGCTATGTCAAGAATCTAAATGGCAATGCTCAGATCTGCTGTGAGCTACAACAGAATGGCATTAAATATACTGATCCCAAGGACATTGCCAATATACTGGCAGATCGATTCAGTGCCAACTTCACCCCCCTCTCACCCCAAAAGGGCCCATCTCAATACAGAAAGATTGCCAAATTGTGGTAATCACAGCCACACAGGTAAAAACTGCACTCGCCAAAGCTAAGGATACAGCATCCGTGGAACCAGACGACATCCCGGGCTGTGTACTACATGAACTACAAAATGAACTGGCACCTCACCTAAGTGTCATGTTTAATCGTAGCCTCATCTCAGGCTTTGTGCCCACTGAATGGCACACAGCTGCAGTTATCACACTCCACAAGGGGCGATCCACCTTGGATCTTGGGAACTACCACCCCCTCAGTCTGATGAGCCTGATCTGCATGGCCATGGAATGTATTATTATGGAACTTATAAACAAAAGACATCGGCAACCTTCAAACACTGGACCCCACCCAGTTTGGGTTCATGAAGGGCCGATCATGTCTTTTGAACCTGATTGACTTCTTCAAGTCAGCCTCCAGAGACATGGACGAGGGTAAGGCAGTCCACACAGCCTATCTGAACCTCACCAAGGCCTTTGACACCACCCCCCACTCTGGAATCATAGATAAACTTACTAAGCTGGGCATACATCCCTATGTCACTCGATGGGTTGACAACTGGCTTACTGACAGAACCCACACTGGAAAAGTAACCGACTCAAAATCCAGCTCCAGACAAGTGACAAGTGGAGTACCTCTGGGTTCAGTCCTGGGACCGCTCTTGTTTGGCATCTACTTCTCTGAAGTACAGGCCAACACTGAGGGACTCTGGCTAACAAAGTTTGCAGATGGCTGCAAACTGGGAGCCATTATTGAATCCCCAAATTATGTAGATATTCTACAAAAGGGCCTTACAGAAACAGATGCTTGGTGCTAGAGCCATGAGCTGAAGCTCAATGCCAAGAAGTGTATTGTTATCCCCTTTGGGAAAACCATGTACCCATGAATTGCCACATAGGTGGCAGTACACTAAACACTGAAAGTGTGATAAGAGACTTAGTAACATAGGTGACAGTGGTCTCACCTTCGAAAACCACATCATCACAACAGTCAGGAAATCCTTCTATGTGGCACACCTCATCAATAAGGGTTTTTCATCCAATAAAAAGGAGGTCATTGTCCCACTGTACTCATCTCTCATTAGACCCATCATAGAGTACAACGCCCTGTTTGGTATGTACCTCACAAGACATCTCCAACAACTGGAAAGGCCGCAGAAATACCTCTCTAAAAGAATCGCAGGCCTAAAGCAGATGTCCAGTGCTGACCGACTAACAAAACTCCAGCTATACTCTGTCACATATCATCTACTCAGAGGTAATCTCTGCTTAACATACAAGGCCATGTCAAACCCAGAGCTGTTGGATATGCTACACTTAAAAAAATCCCAATCCATCAGAGCCACATGCTCCAGGGACCTAAACCTTGTTATCACAATGATCAAAACATGCTGGAGGGATAGGTTCTTGACCCAAAGACTCCCCATATTCTGGAATCGACTGCCCATACATGTCAAGCAGAGCGCCTTCTTGGCCCTCTTCAAAAGAAACCTTGACGACTGGATGGGAGATAGGAAATTGACCCCGGGGATCACATCAGTTGCCCTGCCAGACATGGGTGCAAGGAAGTAAATATTGTGGGAAGAAATAGCCAGGGAATTGTTATGGCTAGGCTTGTATAGGCCCTAGGGCTGATAGCCTAGTACCAATCTATAAACCCATGAACCTATGAGTTAGAACAGTGTGCAGTCTGAGGTGTAAAGATTATTATGCTGAGTCAGAGCCATGTGCAGTATGAGGTGCAACCATTATCATACTGTATCAGAGTCATGTGCAGCATGAGGTTTAACTATTATCAAGCTGAGTCAGAGCACTGTGTAGTTTTAAATTGTAACTGTTATCATGCTTATTCAGAGATGTGTGTAGCATGAAATGTAACCATTATTGTACTGAGTCAGAGCTGTGTGCAGTATGAAGTGTAACTGTTTTGCTGAGTCACACCAAAGTACAGCATGAGGTGCAAATATTATCATGCAGACTCAGAGCCATGTGGAGCTGGAGGTCTAACTGTTTTCATGCTGAGTGATATCCGTGTTGAGCTTGAGTTGTAACCCTTATGGTGAGTCAGGGATGTGTGTTGCATGAGGTGTAACTGTTTTCATGCTGAGTCATAGCAGTGTGCTCTTTGAGGTATAACTGTTATTATGCTGAGTCAGAGCTGTGTGTAGCATGGGATGTAACCATTATCATTCTGAGTCAGAGCTGTGTGCAGTATGGGGTGTAACCATTATCATGCTGAGTCACAGCAGATTGTAGCATAAGGTGCAACTTTTATACTGAGTCAGAGCCATGTGCAACATGAGGTCTAACCATTATCATGCTGAGTCAAAGCAGTGTGCAGTATGTGGTGTCAGAGTCAGTGCAGTCTATAGTCTGAGGTGTAACCTTTATCATGCTGAGTCAGAGCAGAGTGCAGCATGAGGTGTAACCCTTATCATACTGAATCAGAGCCATGTGCACCATGAGGTGTAACTGTTAGCATGCTGTGACAGAGCCGTGTGCAGGCAGGATGAGTGTAACTGTTATGCTGATTCAGAGCTATCTGTAGGATGAGTTGTAACTATTATTGTATTGAGTCACAGCCATGTGTAGTATGAGGTGTATCCATTATCATACTGAGTCAGAGCCATCTGCAGCATGATGTCTAAGTGTTATCATGCTGATTCAGAGCCTTGTGCAGCATGAGGTGCAACTGTTATCATACTGAGTCAGAACAGTGTGCAGTCTGAGGTGTAAACATTATCATGCTGAGTCAGAACTGTGTGCTGCATGAGGTATAACCTTTATCATACTTTGTCAGAGCTGTGTACAGCATGAGGTCTGTTAGCATGCTGAGACAGAGCTGTGTGCAGGATGAATGCAACTGTTATCATGTTGATTCAGAGCCATGTGTAGGATGAGGTGTAACTGCTGTTGTATTGAGTCTCAGACATGCGTAGCATGAGGTGTATCCACTATCATACTGAGTCAGAGCCATCTGCAGCATGATGTCTAAGTGTTATTGTGCTGAGTCAGAGTCATGTGCAGCATGAGGTGCAACTGTTATTATACTGAGTCAGAACAGTGTGCAGTCTGAGGTGTAACAGTTATCATGATGAGTCAGAGCCATCTGGAGCATAACATCTAAGTGTTATCATGCTGAGTCAGAGTCATGTGCAGCATGAGGTGCAACTGTTATCATACTGAGTCAGAACAGTGTGCAGTCTGAGGTGTAAACATTATCATCTGAGTCAGAGCCATGTGCAGCATGAGGTGCAACTATTATCAAGCTGAGTCAGAGAACTGTGTAGTTCTGACGTGTACTCATTATCATGCTGATTCAGAGACATGTATAGCATGAGGTGTATCCGCTATCATACTGAGTCAGAGCCATCTGCAGCATGATGTCTAAGTGTTATCATGCTGAGAGTCATGTGCAGCATGAGGTGCAACTGTTATCATACTGAGTCAGAACAGTGTGCAGTCTGAGGTATAAACATTATCATACTGAGTCAGAGCCATGCACAGCATGAGGTGTAACTATTATCAAGCTGAGTCAAAGCACTGTGTAGTTCTGAGGTATATCCATTATCATGCTGATTCAGACATGCATAGCTTGAGCTGTAGCCATTATTGTGCTAAGTCAGAGCAGTGTGCAGTATGAAGTATAACTGTTATTCTGAGTCAGACCAGAGTGCAGCATGAGGTGCAACCATTATTTTATTTATTTATTTATTTTATTTTATTTTACATTTGTTAACTGGGAAAGTCCGACTGGATACATATCCATTTTTCAGCGGAGGCCCGGGGAGAAAAGCTCAATGTTATCAAAGCATTTAGTAACAACAACATAAAAAGTGTAGATATTTAGTAACAAATAATAATGTAGGTTACAAGATATTTAAAATGTAGCAATACAGCTATTTACAAAGTTTTAGTTAACAAATTAAGGAGAGGAAAATACAGTTTGTAATGTGTTTAGGAAGTTAACAATAGGTCAAAGATAAAAGCCATCTGTAGGTTACTAATAGGTGAGACATAGAAACCAATTTCTTTGAAGCAATGAATTCAGAGAAGACATTCTTTTAGTAGGGGTGTGTCTGATAGTTAAGCATATTCAGATAGAAAGCAAAGAGATAAGAAGGAAAAGGGTATTTAGGGTGGGATTTGTTTAGTGTGGGCTGAAAAATAGGTTGTAGAGGGAGGAGTTGGTAGACACGTCTGTGAGTTAGGATTAATAGTTAGTTATTATGTTTGTTAGTATGTTACACCTCATGCTGCACTCTGGTCTGACAACATTATAATTATCATTATCATGTTGAGTCAGAGCTGTGTGCAGCATGGGGTGTAAACATTATCATGCTGAGTCACAGCAATGTTTACAATAAGGAACAACTGTTTTCATGCTGACTCAGAGCTGTGTGCAGTATGAGGCATAACTGTTATCATGCTGAGTCAGAGGAATGTGCAGCATTAGGTTTCACTGTTAGCATGCTGAGTAAGTTACTACACTGTTATCATGCTGACTCAACATCATGTGTAGAATGAGGTGTAATTGTTATTGTGCTGAGTCAGTGCAGTGTGCAGCATGAGGTGCAACCATTATCATACTGAGGTAGAACAGTGTGCAGGCTCAGGTGTAAACATTATCATGCTGAGTCACAACCGTATGCAGCATGAGATGTAACTGTTTTTATGCTGAGTCAGAGCAGTGTGCAGTCTGGGGTATAAACATTATAATGTTGAGTCAGACCAGAGTGCAGCATGAGGTGTAATTTTTATCAAGCTGAGTCAGAGCCATGTGCAACCTTAGGTCTAACTGTTTTCATGGTGAGTCATATTCGTGTTCATCTTAAGTTGCAATCCTTATTATGGTGAGTCAGGGATGTGTGTTGCATGAGGTGTAACTGTTTTTATGCTGAGTCAGAGCTGTGTGCAGCATAAAGTATAACTTTTATTATGCTGAGTCAGAGCAGTGTGCGGTATGAGGAGTAACCATTATCATACTGAGTCAGAGCATAGTGCAGCATGAGGTGTAAATGTTATCATACAGAGCCAGAACACTATGCAGCATAAGTT
Source organism: Protopterus annectens (assembly GCF_019279795.1). Lineage (NCBI taxonomy): Eukaryota > Metazoa > Chordata > Ceratodontiformes > Protopteridae > Protopterus > Protopterus annectens. Next base: position 1,784,747,553 of record NC_056732.1, read on the forward strand.
GTAACAGTTATCTTGTTGAGTCAGAGCAGTGTGCCGAATGAGGTGTAACTGTTATGCTGACTCAGAGTCATGTGCAGCATGAGGCGTTACCGTTATTGTGCTAAGTCAGTGCAGTGTGCAGTCTGACATGTAACCTTTACCATGCTGAGTCAGAGCAGTCTGCATTACAAGGTGTAACTGTTATGCTGAGTCAGAGCAGTGCAGCATGAAGTGTAACCCTTATCATATTGAGTCAGAGCAGAGTGCAGCATGAGGTATAACTGTCATAATGTTGAGTTAAAGCCACATGCAGAATGACGTGTAACCATTATTGTGCTGAGTCAGTGTATTGCGCAGTCTGACCTGGAATGGTTATCATTCTGAGTCAGAGCATGGTGCTGCATGAGGTGTAACTGTTATCAACCTGAGTCAGAACAGGGTGCTGCATGAGGTGTAACTGTTATCAACCTGAGTCAGAACAGGGTGCTGCATGAGGTGTAACTGTTATCAACCTGAGTCAGAACAGGGTGCTGCATGAGGTGTAACTGTTATCAAGCTGAGTCAGAGCAGGGTGCTGCATGAGGTGTAACTGTTATCAAGCTGAGTAAGAGCTGGGTGCTGCATGAGGTGTAACTGTTACCAAGCTGAGTCAGAGCAGGGTGCAGCATGAGGTGTAACTGTTACCAAGCTGAGTCAGAGTAGGGTGCTGCATGACGTGTAACTGTTATCAACCTGAGTCAGAGCAGGGTGCTGCATGAGGTGTAACTGTTATCAAGCTGAGTCAGAGCAGGGTGCTGCATGAGGTGTAACTGTTATCAAGCTGAGTCAGAGCAGGGTGCTGCATGAGGTGTAACTGTTATCAAGCTGAGTCAGAGTAGGGTGCTGCATGAGGTGTAACTGTTACCAAGCTGAGTCAGAGCAGGGTGCTGCATGAGGTGTAACTGTTACCAACCTGAGTCAGAGCAGGGTGCTGCATGAGGTGTAACTGTTACCAAGCTGAGTCAGAGCAGGGTGCTGCATGAGGTGTAACTGTTACCAAGCTGAGTCAGAGCAGGGTGCTGCATGAGGTGTAACTGTTACCAAGCTGAGTCAGAGCAGGATGCTGCATGAGGTGTAACTGTTATCAACCTGAGTCAGAGCAGGGTGCTGCATGAGGTGTAACTGTTACCAAGCTGAGTCAGAGCAGGGTGCTTCATGAGGTGTAACTGTTACCAAGCTGAGTCAGAGCAGGGTGCTGCATGAGGTGTAACTGTTACCAAGCTGAGTCAGAGCAGGGTGCTGCATGAGGTGTAACTGTTACCAAGCTGAGTCAGAGCAGGGTGCTGCATGAGGTGTAACTGTTACCAAGCTGAGTCAGAGCAGGGTGCTGCATGAGGTGTAACTGTTACCAAGCTGAGTCAGAGCAGGGTGCTGCATGAGGTGTAACTGTTATCAAGCTGAGTCAGAGCAGGGTGCTGCATGAGGTGTAACTGTTACCAAGCTGAGTCAGAGCAGGGTGCTGCATGAGGTGTAACTGTTACCAAGCTGAGTCAGAGCAGGGTGCTGCATGAGGTGTAACTGTTACCAAGCTGAGTCAGAGTAGGGTGCTGCATGAGGTGTAACTGTTATCAAGCTGAGTCAGAGCAGGGTGCTGCATGAGGTGTAACTGTTACCAAGCTGAGTCAGAGCAGGGTGCTGCATGAGGTGTAACTGTTACCAAGCTGAGTCAGAGCAGGGTGCTGCATGAGGTGTAACTGTTACCAAGCTGAGTCAGAGCAGGGTGCTGCATGAGGTGTAACTGTTACCAAGCTGAGTCAGAGCAGGGTGCTGCATGAGGTGTAACTGTTACCAAGCTGAGTCAGAGCAGGGTGCTGCATGAGGTGTAACTGTTACCAAGCTGAGTCAGAGCAGGGTGCTGCATGAGGTGTAACTGTTACCAAGCTGAGTCAGAGCAGGGTGCTGCATGAGGTGTAACTGTTACCAAGCTGAGTCAGAGCAGGGTGCTGCATGAGGTGTAACTGTTACCAAGCTGAGTCAGAGCAGGGTGCTGCATGAGGTGTAACTGTTACCAAGCTGAGTCAGAGCAGGGTGCTGCATGAGGTGTAACTGTTACCAAGCTGAGTCAGAGCAGGGTGCTGCATGAGGTGTAACTGTTACCAAGCTGAGTCAGAGCAGGGTGCTGCATGAGGTGTAACTGTTACCAAGCTGAGTCAGAGCAGGGTGCTGCATGAGGTGTAACTGTTACCAAGCTGAGTCAGAGCAGGGTGCTGCATGAGGTGTAACTGTTACCAAGCTGAGTCAGAGCAGGGTGCTGCATGAGGTGTAACTGTTACCAAGCTGAGTCAGAGCAGGGTGCTGCATGAGGTGTAACTGTTACCAAGCTGAGTCAGAGCAGGGTGCTGCATGAGGTGTAACTGTTACCAAGCTGAGTCAGAGCAGGGTGCTGCATGAGGTGTAACTGTTACCAAGCTGAGTCAGAGCAGGGTGCTGCATGAGGTGTAACTGTTACCAAGCTGAGTCAGAGCAGGGTGCTGCATGAGGTGTAACTGTTACCAAGCTGAGTCAGAGCAGGGTGCTGCATGAGGTGTAACTGTTACCAAGCTGAGTCAGAGCAGGGTGCTGCATGAGGTGTAACTGTTACCAAGCTGAGTCAGAGCAGGGTGCTGCATGAGGTGTAACTGTTACCAAGCTGAGTCAGAGCAGGGTGCTGCATGAGGTGTAACTGTTACCAAGCTGAGTCAGAGCAGGGTGCTGCATGAGGTGTAACTGTTACCAAGCTGAGTCAGAGCAGGGTGCTGCATGAGGTGTAACTGTTACCAAGCTGAGTCAGAGCAGGGTGCTGCATGAGGTGTAACTGTTACCAAGCTGAGTCAGAGCAGGGTGCTGCATGAGGTGTAACTGTTACCAAGCTGAGTCAGAGCAGGGTGCTGCATGAGGTGTAACTGTTACCAAGCTGAGTCAGAGCAGGGTGCTGCATGAGGTGTAACTGTTACCAAGCTGAGTCAGAGCAGGGTGCTGCATGAGGTGTAACTGTTACCAAGCTGAGTCAGAGCAGGGTGCTGCATGAGGTGTAACTGTTACCAAGCTGAGTCAGAGCAGGGTGCTGCATGAGGTGTAACTGTTACCAAGCTGAGTCAGAGCAGGGTGCTGCATGAGGTGTAACTGTTACCAAGCTGAGTCAGAGCAGGGTGCTGCATGAGGTGTAACTGTTACCAAGCTGAGTCAGAGCAGGGTGCTGCATGAGGTGTAACTGTTACCAAGCTGAGTCAGAGCAGGGTGCTGCATGAGGTGTAACTGTTACCAAGCTGAGTCAGAGCAGGGTGCTGCATGAGGTGTAACTGTTACCAAGCTGAGTCAGAGCAGGGTGCTGCATGAGGTGTAACTGTTACCAAGCTGAGTCAGAGCAGGGTGCTGCATGAGGTGTAACTGTTACCAAGCTGAGTCAGAGCAGGGTGCTGCATGAGGTGTAACTGTTACCAAGCTGAGTCAGAGCAGGGTGCTGCATGAGGTGTAACTGTTACCAAGCTGAGTCAGAGCAGGGTGCTGCATGAGGTGTAACTGTTACCAAGCTGAGTCAGAGCAGGGTGCTGCATGAGGTGTAACTGTTACCAAGCTGAGTCAGAGCAGGGTGCTGCATGAGGTGTAACTGTTACCAAGCTGAGTCAGAGCAGGGTGCTGCATGAGGTGTAACTGTTACCAAGCTGAGTCAGAGCAGGGTGCTGCATGAGGTGTAACTGTTACCAAGCTGAGTCAGAGCAGGGTGCTGCATGAGGTGTAACTGTTACCAAGCTGAGTCAGAGCAGGGTGCTGCATGAGGTGTAACTGTTACCAAGCTGAGTCAGAGCAGGGTGCTGCATGAGGTGTAACTGTTACCAAGCTGAGTCAGAGCAGGGTGCTGCATGAGGTGTAACTGTTACCAAGCTGAGTCAGAGCAGGGTGCTGCATGAGGTGTAACTGTTACCAAGCTGAGTCAGAGCAGGGTGCTGCATGAGGTGTAACTGTTACCAAGCTGAGTCAGAGCAGGGTGCTGCATGAGGTGTAACTGTTACCAAGCTGAGTCAGAGCAGGGTGCTGCATGAGGTGTAACTGTTACCAAGCTGAGTCAGAGCAGGGTGCTGCATGAGGTGTAACTGTTACCAAGCTGAGTCAGAGCAGGGTGCTGCATGAGGTGTAACTGTTACCAAGCTGAGTCAGAGCAGGGTGCTGCATGAGGTGTAACTGTTACCAAGCTGAGTCAGAGCAGGGTGCTGCATGAGGTGTAACTGTTACCAAGCTGAGTCAGAGCAGGGTGCTGCATGAGGTGTAACTGTTACCAAGCTGAGTCAGAGCAGGGTGCTGCATGAGGTGTAACTGTTACCAAGCTGAGTCAGAGCAGGGTGCTGCATGAGGTGTAACTGTTACCAAGCTGAGTCAGAGCAGGGTGCTGCATGAGGTGTAACTGTTACCAAGCTGAGTCAGAGCAGGGTGCTGCATGAGGTGTAACTGTTACCAAGCTGAGTCAGAGCAGGGTGCTGCATGAGGTGTAACTGTTACCAAGCTGAGTCAGAGCAGGGTGCTGCATGAGGTGTAACTGTTACCAAGCTGAGTCAGAGCAGGGTGCTGCATGAGGTGTAACTGTTACCAAGCTGAGTCAGAGCAGGGTGCTGCATGAGGTGTAACTGTTACCAAGCTGAGTCAGAGCAGGGTGCTGCATGAGGTGTAACTGTTACCAAGCTGAGTCAGAGCAGGGTGCTGCATGAGGTGTAACTGTTACCAAGCTGAGTCAGAGCAGGGTGCTGCATGAGGTGTAACTGTTACCAAGCTGAGTCAGAGCAGGGTGCTGCATGAGGTGTAACTGTTACCAAGCTGAGTCAGAGCAGGGTGCTGCATGAGGTGTAACTGTTACCAAGCTGAGTCAGAGCAGGGTGCTGCATGAGGTGTAACTGTTACCAAGCTGAGTCAGAGCAGGGTGCTGCATGAGGTGTAACTGTTACCAAGCTGAGTCAGAGCAGGGTGCTGCATGAGGTGTAACTGTTACCAAGCTGAGTCAGAGCAGGGTGCTGCATGAGGTGTAACTGTTACCAAGCTGAGTCAGAGCAGGGTGCTGCATGAGGTGTAACTGTTACCAAGCTGAGTCAGAGCAGGGTGCTGCATGAGGTGTAACTGTTACCAAGCTGAGTCAGAGCAGGGTGCTGCATGAGGTGTAACTGTTACCAAGCTGAGTCAGAGCAGGGTGCTGCATGAGGTGTAACTGTTACCAAGCTGAGTCAGAGCAGGGTGCTGCATGAGGTGTAACTGTTACCAAGCTGAGTCAGAGCAGGGTGCTGCATGAGGTGTAACTGTTATCAAGCTGAGTCAGAGCAGGGTGCTGCATGAGGTGTAACTGTTACCAAGCTGAGTCAGAGCAGGGTGCTGCATGAGGTGTAACTGTTATCAACCTGAGTCAGAGCAGGGTGCTGCATGAGGTGTAACTGTTACCAAGCTGAGTCAGAGCAGGGTGCTGCATGAGGTGTAACTGTTACCAAGCTGAGTCAGAGCAGGGTGCTGCATGAGGTGTAACTGTTACCAAGCTGAGTCAGAGCAGGGTGCTGCATGAGGTGTAACTGTTACCAAGCTGAGTCAGAGCAGGGTGCTGCATGAGGTGTAACTGTTACCAAGCTGAGTCAGAGCAGGGTGCTGCATGAGGTGTAACTGTTACCAAGCTGAGTCAGAGCAGGGTGCTGCATGAGGTGTAACTGTTACCAAGCTGAGTCAGAGCAGGGTGCTGCATGAGGTGTAACTGTTACCAAGCTGAGTCAGAGCAGGGTGCTGCATGAGGTGTAACTGTTATCAACCTGAGTCAGAGCAGGGTGCTGCATGAGGTGTAACTGTTACCAAGCTGAGTCAGAGCAGGGTGCTGCATGAGGTGTAACTGTTACCAACCTGAGTCAGAGCAGGGTGCTGCATGAGGTGTAACTGTTACCAAGCTGAGTCAGAGCAGGGTGCTGCATGAGGTGTAACTGTTACCAACCTGAGTCAGAGCAGGGTGCTGCATGAGGTGTAACTGTTACCAAGCTGAGTCAGAGCAGGGTGCTGCATGAGGTGTAACTGTTACCAAGCTGAGTCAGAGCAGGGTGCTGCATGAGGTGTAACTGTTACCAAGCTGAGTCAGAGCAGGGTGCTGCATGAGGTGTAACTGTTACCAAGCTGAGTCAGAGCAGGGTGCTGCATGAGGTGTAACTGTTACCAAGCTGAGTCAGAGCAGGGTGCTGCATGAGGTGTAACTGTTACCAAGCTGAGTCAGAGCAGGGTGCTGCATGAGGTGTAACTGTTACCAAGCTGAGTCAGAGCAGGGTGCTGCATGAGGTGTAACTGTTACCAACCTGAGTCAGAGCAGGGTGCTGCATGAGGTGTAACTGTTACCAAGCTGAGTCAGAGCAGGGTGCTGCATGAGGTGTAACTGTTACCAAGCTGAGTCAGAGCAGGGTGCTGCATGAGGTGTAACTGTTACCAAGCTGAGTCAGAGCAGGGTGCTGCATGAGGTGTAACTGTTACCAAGCTGAGTCAGAGCAGGGTGCTGCATGAGGTGTAACTGTTACCAAGCTGAGTCAGAGCAGGGTGCTGCATGAGGTGTAACTGTTACCAAGCTGAGTCAGAGCAGGGTGCTGCATGAGGTGTAACTGTTACCAAGCTGAGTCAGAGCAGGGTGCTGCATGAGGTGTAACTGTTACCAAGCTGAGTCAGAGCAGGGTGCTGCATGAGGTGTAACTGTTACCAAGCTGAGTCAGAGCAGGGTGCTGCATGAGGTGTAACTGTTATGGCGAGTCTCAGCAGTAAGCAGTACAAAGGAGAAGGGATAGCAGATGTAAAATGCCAGACCAGGTTGGTATTATTGATGATGCAAACTTAATTGAAATGAATGTTTCAAAAAAATGAATTGGAAAAAATGTTCAGAAAGCATTTTTTCTTGGGGCTCAATCTGATGTTGAATTAGACTGCCGATGAAACTTCCTGTATGCAAAATTCGAGTGGGTTTCTAAACTGATACAGGGGCTAATGTTACTACAATATCACTTACTGCCTTTAAAAACTTGTCAAAGCATCTGCAGCTGAATGAAGCAAAGACTGAAATTCTGCAGGCAAACCTCACATGCATTTTAGCCATGTCTGATTTGAACAGGCACACATCTGAATTCTGGGTTTATATACTAGATAGTCCATACATAAATCGTCTACCCAGCAAAGCTCTGGCATATGATGTGGGCTTAATTGCTGGAATAATTGAAGTCAGTGTTGATGTGCCTGGTGTAGTTGGTCTGCTTAACCGTGAATCAGTATAGATTAAATTAAAATCAAATGCTGCTCCAAATGCCTTAACCACACCCAGGAGGGAGCCATTTCCTACACTGTCCAAAGTAGAGAGAGAGATTAATCATATGCAGAGCTTTGACAAAGTTGAAAGTGTAAATGAACTACCTGAGTGGTGTGTGACAATGGTCCTTGTGATAAAGAATAGCGGCAGTGTGTGAATACAGATTAATTTAAAATAAGTAATGACACAACCATTTGAGAAGGGTTCATTTCACCCGAACTAGAAAAAATAGCACACATGATAGTCAGTCCATTGGATGCTTCTAGTCAGATCTGGCATATACCCCTAGAAAAAGAAAGCAAAAACCTGACAGCCGTCATTACCCCAGTGGGAAAATTCTGTTTCAGGAGGTGCCATTTCATACAGACTAAAAGTTACCTGACATTACTGACAGTACCATTTGACATTACTGGGTAAGCAGAGGTACAAATCATAACACAGCATATCTCAAATCAGATGTGAACACGGAAGCATGCTAAGTTAACTAGGTCAGGAAATGAGCTGATTATAAATGCACAATGGCAAGGTTATCTGCCTTCAGGTATTTATCTAAACTCCTTTATAGGGTACCCCTGTACTACTATAGTCAGACAGACCATAAGTTGTTCCCAAGTGGGAAAAGCAGTAAAGCTCCAGGGACAAATATCAAAGAATATCCGAATCATCAAAACAGCATTTATTATAAGGAATATGGAAATGTGAAAATGTATAAATGTGCCAATAATAATAATAATATTAATAATATTTTCAACTTAACAAGACTGTCCCCGGGATTCATGAAGCTTGGCACAAGGACGGCATTAGCCTTGCATCGACTGTGCGGCGTAGGGATGGCGCAGCAGCACCACATGCATATTAATGAAGGCGCGCTGCCGTAACGGTCACGTGCATCGAAAACGTGCACAAGTGCAGGGGGCATGTTCAAACATTGCACGGAGGCGTGAACATGTCAGCTGCATACACGCAACCTAAAATGCTGACTAGTACAGCCTGCCTCTAATAGTAATCACTCCTGTCAGTGTCCGTGGATACTGAAATGTATGCAAAGCATACAAGACAGTTTTGCGAACACCAAAATAAAAAGTAAACACAAAGGCACGTAGCTGAATATTGAGTCCCCGTTCCTCGAACAAATAACATTTAAAACCCCGTGCCCGTATTCCATTGTAGTGTCGATAGTTATACCAAGTGGAAGCGAAACACATCGTCTTAGCGCACCACCAGTTGCTAAAGCCTATCCCAATGGTAAGGGTTACCACCTGTCCCACATTGTGAGGGACAGTCCCCCTCTGGGCAGTTGTGTCCATACCAAAACCATTATAAATGTCAAATGTCCTGCGATTGTAGGACATAATTATGTCCCATATTTTATGTAATAGTCCCATACAATATGTATTTCCGTATGTAAAATACCTAAATGTTACAAGAAACAGAATAAGCAAGTAAAAGAAACAGAATAAGCCACTAAACTGCTACAACAATAAGCTTATATTTAGGCATAAAACTAAAGTACTATCCTTTGTACTGACCATGGGTATGTGTTGGCCTGTAAAATCTGATGTGTGTCCCAAAAATGTCCCATCCTGGTCATATGAAAAGGTGTCAACCCTACCAATGGTCAGAGCATTCGCCCAATATCTGCCCATTTGTGGTCCAAGTCGTCCTTGTCAGGACAGCCCAAAGATGAACAGGTATTACCCGGGTCTGCCTACCATGTCATGAAAGATAAGTATTTGCATGTACCTATGTGAGTGAAGTACAGCATGTGGATGATCAGAAATGCTAGGGTAGTCCTCACAACCATATTGGTACCAGAGATATGTAGTGTACGCAATGTGTTCTGTTGACTGTGCCATGGGTCATCAACCAGAGAAGGGATGGATGGTGTCTGTGGAATATGGGGTGGGGGTGACGGGTAATGTAATAATTCACCAAGGAGAGACTGGGTTGGATGCATAATAGGTGAACTGGAGGTGTATGAGGGAGCAGTGGGTGAATCAGAAAGATAACCAAAGAACAAATATTCACATCTGCAATACAACCTGACAGGCCATACTGTAGAACACAATCCCACAAACATATGAACATTAAAATGTGTGATACACATGTACAGAAACATTACCAGCACATACCCACATAATGGTCTGGCCTGAACTGAGCCATCCAACCCCAACACACCTGGATACATAATTGAATACCCATCATCCACTCCACAGCACACCCTCCCCCCTTCCTGAACGTCTACCAGAACCACCCATACTCAGGCTGCTAGCTAGGCACAGCCATATCTGCACATAGTGACCCCTACTCATATCTAGTAGGCAGTCTCACCCTAGGCAGTCTCAGGATTGCAAACTATGTATCCCTTGCATGTATGACCCTACCTTATTTCCATAATGCCAAAGGAATTGAAGTCGTCGGTCCCCACAATTTTTGGATATCCCTCATGGGAAAAGTAACTGTTCTAAACATTAGACAGGGTGTCACCACACGATGTCCAGTCGTGTAGAAATCTGGACACAAGTTGTATGAGCAGTAGTTGTACACAATACTGCTCAGCCTCCAGCCAGTCCTGCAGAACCGACGACCCGGGATTAAACACCTGTCCGTAATGCACGTCTCCCCACGTGCGTTATCGGGAATATATACCGTACACATTTGTATAGTGGCAGTTGGATATAGGGTGATTAAGGTGCTTTTAAGCAGAGGTAAGTAGGGTTACCACCTGTCCCACTATGCGAGGGACTGTCCCTTTTTGGGCAGTTGTGTCCTGACCAATAATAATACAATTGCAAATGTCCTGTGATTGTAGGAAATACTTATATCCCATATTTCATGTAACAGCTGCATAAAACAGTTATTTCTGTATGTAAAATACTGAAATGTTGCAAGAAACAGAATAAACAACTAAACTGCCTCAAGAATAAGCTTTCATTTAGGCAAATAAGTAAAGTTCTAACCTTTGTACTGACCATGGGTATGTGTCGGCCTGTAAAATCTGATCTGTGTCCTGAAAATGCCCCACTTTGGCCATTTGAAAAGGTGGCAACCCTAGACATAAGCGGGTATGCGTGTATGCGTGACGGTAAGTGGCGGTGATTCAACGGTATGGGAAATGTAAATAAGCATGCAGGTGTATATGCATGTGTATGTACAGACCGATATATATACATACATATATATATATATATATATATATATATATATATATATATATATATATATATATATATATATATATGTGTGTGTGTGTGTGTGTGTGTAGATATGAAGAATGAACATGGTCACAATATAGCAGTCATAACGAATGTGAAGGGAAACAGCAGTGGAAACCCCCGTAATATTTAGTGCTGTTATATATCAGGATGGTCAGAGGTGAGCACACCTCTGCATCCCCAACCACAGGTAGGATGCTAAAAGTGGAACTAACGATGTCCCCTGTGCTTTGTCTTACTTTCAACTAGGTACAGGGCAGTCCCGGTCCCCAGTCGGACAAGCCTAAACCAGGATGACCACATGAACACCCTGACAATCAAACACACGTATGTGCCAGGACTATAGGCTTTGGAGGTCTGAATATCCTTGGAATGAGTCAACATGCGGCATGGGTCCAGAGCAGTAGGGAATAGGGAATGGCGCATGTGTAGTAGTACGGTTTTCCCAACAGGAAAATGGATGCCTGCTGTGTAAGTGAAGTGATGAAGCCTGTGTTCGGGTAACTGTGACCCATGGGTATACTTATAAATGAAGCAGAACACCAATAGTGTAGTGGTTAGAGCATCCACCTAATGAAAAGGCATTCACGGTTCAAGTTCGACTATAGCACATATCATTTTCCTTGTGGAATGAATGTTGCTCTGCTGTAAAGCCGACATTTAAACATGTAAAGGTGAACGTGTGTATCGCATGGCACTATTAACCAGATCCTTTCAATCAAAGTGGTACTGTCATAATGAATAAGGCACAAGTAAGCACAAATAAGCAGCAGTAAACATATGTAATGCACAGTAAGCATAGGCGAGTACACCTGAGCGGGTGTAAGCAGCTCCCAGCATAGGAAATGTATGTTTGCATGTACAGATGTAATATATATACACAGATATATATATATATATATATATATATATATATATATATATATATATATATAAAAATATATATATATATATATATATATATATATACACACACACACATATATATATATATATGTGTGTGTATAGATATGTATCTACATACATGAAATATATATATATATATATATATGAAGAATGAATGTTGTAGCAATAAAGCATACACAAGGGATGTGAAGGGAATCAAGAGCAATGTTGGTATTATATAGTGCTGTCAGCGTATGTCATAAAAAGCTACCCAGGAGTGAGCAGAGCACCGCTACTAACACCACAGGCAGGGTTTTACCAGTGGGAGTAACATTGTTGAATTGCTAAGTCTACTTTACACACAGATGGAATGTAGTCCCATGCTGGGACCTCCAAAAATTGGAAAGCGCAAATGGCTATATTCCATAACCACAGGAAATGTACGTATGTGCAAATATACATGGCGGGAGACCCTGTGAATACACGAGGTGGGACAAAATGTATGTAGGGCCCCAAACACTCTGGAGAGGGCAATGTGTAAAGGTGTGTCATGGTTGTGATACAAGTGGATAATGGATGTTACGTGTGTAAATTCAACACAGGTGGGGTGGAAGAACTATGGGTATGCAATTATGGATCCAGGCATGCCAGGGTTGGATGGTCTGGTTCTAATGGACCACCCCGTGGAGGTCAGCGAGTTCGTAATAGGTATATATGCATACTTACATGCAGACATCAATATGTAGAAGTACATTCTCTGTAACATATGCATTCCATTTGTTGACATAAATAATAGGAATGTGCCCATACAAACATCGACAGTACATGGAATAATAGGCTGTGCAGAAGAGGGACAGGAAGAATCACACTATCACATTCCAGTTACCATCGGTAATCTGTAGATGAACATATTGCGACATCTGACCGCTGTATAACGTGCTAAATACCGATTACAAGATAACTGGAGTGAAGTGTCAGTGTTATAATGAATAAGGCACTAGTATTCTGGTGAAGCATATATAAACACCATTACGCATGTGTAAGTGCGTATGAGCGGGGAATGTATTGACACACAGATGTCTATATATATATATATATATATATATATATATATATATATATATATATATATATATATATATATATATATATATATATATATATATATATATATATATATATATATATATATATATATATGGCAAGATATGAATATACATGTATGAATACATATGCAGATATATCTGTATATATTAATGTAAATATATATATATATATATATATATATATATATATATATATATATATATGTTACAGTAAATATACACATGTATATACCTAGGTTATGTTACAGCAGTTAAGGGTAACATATGTTCAGACAGGGCATATGTTGGTGGGAGGTCCATTCAACAAACGTCTACCTTCCCACCCCCCCAGCTAGGCCAGTGAGACATACAGACACGCAATAGAGGTAAATACAACACTGCTTCCCAGACCACTGGCAGGAAACTACCAGTTGGAGAGATCTACAAGGTCTACATTTTAAACATGGACACTGACGTCCCTTGTGGGACACCAAAAATTGTGTTCCTCCAGGCAATGTCAGTAAAGACTACTGCGACCAGGTTGTAGCTGTACATGGAACAGTAGGTTGTGCAAGCCTGATAACACATGGGTTGACACAACGTACATGTGTCCCGACATGGGGAGAGTGGGCAGTGTGTAGGGGTGTGTTCATATCCCACCTGCGCCCACCTGTGCCCACAGTAAGGATGAGTGCTGTAGAGTAGTGGCAGGTAGGGGAACTATGGGTATGCGATTATGGGCCTAGGCGTGGAGGTGTTGGCTGGCAGACACGTATTAGGACTGCCCTGTGGGTGTACGTAATATTCCGATGTGGGTATAGCAGACGCCCATACCTTCCAAACCTTAAGAGCACATCTACTGGACAGTCCATAAACCATTGGGGGAACACATAGGGACCATATCATTGAACTGTCCCCGATTACCAGGGATGTCCGTGATTACGAATCAGAATCTAACACAGTCCCAACTAAACCCTCCTAGAACTAGTGATATTAGGAGGAAAGGTGGCGGAATACACGTAATGAATAATGACAACATGTAAGAGTCCTAAACAGCAGGTACCTCAGACAATGTGTATGAATACATATGTGCTCTGGGTCCATCAATGTGTCAGGTTAATAGCACCAACCTTCTAAATGTATCCCTGAGGTTGTTATGCAGTGTCCCTGATTCAGTGTTTATTCTTCCCCATTCGTATGAGAGGTCTGCTAGTGAGAGAAAGCGCATGTTCCGCCGGCTACTTTAGAAAGTTGATAGAATAATAGGATTGGGGTTACCACCTGTCCACCTTTGTGAGGGACACTCCCCTTTGGGCAGTTGTGTCCTGCAAAATAAATGTAAGTATGGCAAATGTCCTGTGATTTAGGGCAAAGATTTCCTATATTGTCTGTAGTAGTTGCATAAAACAATTATTTTGTACCTGAAACACCTAAATGTTATAAGTAACAGTATAAGCAACTATAATGCTACAAGAATAACCTTTTATTTAGGCAAAACAGTGAAGTACTCTCCTTTCTACTGGCTGTGGGTATGTCTTGCTCTGCAAAGTCTGACGTCTCTACATACAGATCCTATAGGGTTGCCACCTTTCCAAATGGCCAAAGTGGGACATGTTCTGTAGAAATGTCAGACTTTCCAGGACAAAACATACCTACAGCCGTGCATAGTACAGGATTATACTTATTTGCACAAATAAAAGCTTAATCTAGTAACATTTGAATTGCTTATGCTACTTCACATAACATATAGAAGTTTCATATATAAAATAACTGTTTTATGCAACTATTAATGAAACATAGAATATAATAATGTCCTGTAATCAGGACATTTGCTATGTCTTGATTATTTTCGGAGTGTCCCTCGCAAAGTGGGACAGGTGGTAACCCTAAAGTCACACCTTGGCCAATTGAAAAGGTGGCAAACCTATAATAGGTATGTGGTAGCATGACTCGGCCGACGGATGTGGCTCCTACAACTCAACTACTTGTCTGTATTGAAGAGTCTCGGTTCCCATGTATCAGCCAGATGGGAGCAGATTGTATGAGGAACACACAAATATGATTAATTCACTGTACAGGCCGCTGATTCCGTACAGTCGAACACCATGCTGTCGCCTAATGGGCAGCCATTCCCGATACTGTAGTCATGTAGTCCGATGTAATAGGCATCATAAGGTGGGAGCAGATTGTAAGAGGAACACACAATTAATATGATTAATTCACTGGACAGGCCACTGATTCTGTACAGTCAAACGCCATGCCGTTGCCTAATGGGCAACCATTCTCGATACTGTAGACTTGTAGTCTGATGTGATAGGCATCACAAGGTAGGAGCAGATTGTATGAGGAACACGCAAATATGCTTGATTCACTGGACAGGCCACTGATTCCGTACAGTCGAATGCAATGCCACCTAATGGGCAGCCAATCCCGATACTGTAGTCATGTAGTCCAATGTAATAGGCATCACAAGGTAATATTGTGGTCCTCGCTCCCACCCAGGGATGTGAGTGACAGATGCAAGCACCAATGTCGGTGCATTTGCAAGTGCAGGAACGAGCGGGTGTAAGCGTGTTTGGCTACCAGTGTGTGAGTATTACACTGGTAAAGCAATGTAGAAGCTAATTGAGTGTAAGAGGCTGTAACCAGAGGTCAGCAGTGCTTAACACCATGCAAACCCACGCACACCTGCTCCCAACTGCTTTAATGTGCCTTACTCCCTCCGTATCCAATGGGCTTGTTCTGCACTGCAACTAAATAAATGTCCTTTGCAAGGTTCGGAACCAGGACCCTGCACACACAGCTAATGTGTATTACCAGTACACCATGGCAGATATACAGACAATGGACAGTACCACAAACATATCATACAGCGCAGTCATTCAACAGTATAGGAATGTATCCCATCATGTAGGTGTACATGTGAGTGTTTATGTCCAACATATAGGTACATACATATATAGAGATGTACCAGGAACATACCAGGTGGCAACAAAGCATTACAAATGAATGAAACGGGAAACACCAGTGATGCCTGTATTATGTAGTGGTGTTGCTCTATGTGATCACAAGACTCCCTCAGACAGACACATGTCAGTCATACACGCAAATAGTTGTACATTGGTCGCATACATCACTCTGTGTATGTAATGTACATTAACACAACAGTACCTGTCCAATCATTATGTGTGAACAGTACTCCTGGAATGTGCTGTGTGCAACATCATCATCATGATAAAGGTAAATGGGGTAACCATAGAGGGACCAGTAGTGTTGTGTGTACAATGGGGTCATCCTCATCACGTGTACCTGGACCATGTAGGAGTGATGTGCATACTAGGATCGTGTACATGAGGGACAGGGGTGAGGATAACAGGAGTATGTTGTGATGCATATTACAAGGGTTTCATGTGCCCAGTGGGCACTTGTGTGTAATGGACAGCTATGTATAGGGCAGGTGTTGTTCTAGGACCCGATTGGCCTTATGTGTCTGTAGGTGAGGGTCAGATATTGGGGAAGGAGTGTAGGTACGGCCGTGGAGGATAGGTAGGATCACAGAAAAGACAGCATACAGGGTTGGTATATGACACATGTGGGGGGATACACTCTGGATGGGGATGGGTGTTTTGCATTCACAAGCCCATGGGAACAGTGGGGCGGAGGACCCCAGCCATGGGCATCTACCACTGCACCTACACAGCTGCAAAGGAGGCAGTGCTGGGGGCTGTCCAGGAGGGGCAGCATCACCCTGTAAATGTGACACTCCAACCTTGAGCTGGCATATCTGGCTTCGGAACCCCTTAGGGAGCCCCCAACGCAACACATCCAGGACCGTACGGCAGCAGATATGTACCAGCAGATATGTACCTGTCTGGTCCTGATCCCAGGGGGGACATGCTCCATCCTCTGTGGTGGTACCACAGGAAGGTGGTGCAGAGCCAACAGAGGTTGATGTCTATGGCTGGGCCCCAGATGTGCTAGTGGCCGGTGCCATGGTCAGCTGAAGTGGGACAGGTGGTTCTGCTGTGACCTCCCAACCCATTTAGCCTATAGTGTTGCGTTTTAAACCCACAAATGGCTTAGTGATAGACAACAGCATACAGGATTACCTACGACAGTATGCATAGATATCACCAGCAACCCAACACAACAGATGGTATACATTTGCAGAGGGAGCACAACACATGCATATATACTGCATGCCATCTGTAAAATGTGTAGTGGAATGTGACCGCAGCTATGAACAGTTGCCCATTATTGCCTTGTCACTGGGAACCCCACACAGTGTCTGTCATACCACTGTCTCATGTGACACATGTCCAGTCAGGGATACGATGGCAGTAACACATCCCTATCATCATGTACTGTCTGCAATCCCCACACCTTGTTTCTGCTGTGCACAGATGTGTGTTCAGTGTGTATCACAGGAAACAAATGGTTGCACACACTGACCAGTACACAGATGGCCCTACAGATGGGGGTCTCTCATGAACAGAGTACTGTCATGTCTGTATTATAACATGCAGAATAGCCATTACCACACACATGTTAAACAGGCAGTAGTCTCAATGCAGCATAGCTACACTTACATGCTGTAGTCATGTGTGGCACATCACCCTCCTGTCTTTAGGCTATTTCCCACTGTGGAAAATGATTGAGGTACATCCAGATATCATCTGTGATGCCGTGTCAGAACATCACATCCAGGTACCACTCACAGTGACTGTCATGGCCAGATAACAACATGTTTCCCTAGATAGTGTACTGTGTTTATCATGCGGATGGCTATGGGAACACCATCACAGCTGTACCACATGCAATCAGCTAGAGGAGGACTGCAATAGTTGCAGAGGCCATCACCTGGCCATGTCCATCACTTACAAAATACATGCTGCTGTTGTGCAGGTGTACTCCTTCACATCCACCAGAGTGTGTGTGGGTGGGACAGGCAAAGTACACCAAGGAAGGGCTTGGAGACTTAACCATAAGCATCATCTGCCACACACCAAACAGTACAGGGGTCAAACCCCTGACTACTCATTACTATTACATGTGCATGACGTTACTACATGTGCCACAAAGGTGACATGCTGCTGTGCTGTAAGAACATATATGTGTGTAGGTGAGTGACATCTGCAACAGATATAGTAGACATACATTAGGTGTGGCACACATGGCTGTCCACGTGAATGGATGCCATTGTCACCACAACCACACTCTCTAATGGACACGCATTGACACTTTTGCCAGGGCCACAATTACACAATGTAACTACTTAGTTTGCCACACTGCAGTAATGGACAGGACCACATGCACCACAAGGGATATCTGGAGGTTCTATGGGCTAGGGCATGTGAAAGTGCTTGACAACTGTTGGTATGTGAATGAGGGTTATACTGGGAGTGACTGTGGTTGGGAGCATCACAACCCACATGCACACACAGGGTGCCAGTACTGGCATGCAGGTATGCATTGCTTCATGGGTGTATAGTGGTTGGCTGTGCAAGATGGCTGTACAAGGCTGGGTGAGGGGTAATCCTTGGCATCACATTACCTGACAATGGTGTGCAGTGCAGGGCTGTAGTATCTGCAATGTCCCACACAGATGGGTAATGCATTATCTGGCCTTACATCCTGGTTACCAATGTGTATGGCCATAGCTTTGCAATGCATGCCATGTCTGTTTTTGATAGTCCTTCACATGGACATTGCCTGGGATGTGCATGTCCCACAATACTGTACAGTGACATGTACAGGTGTACCTGGTTTGTCAGACACATGTTGTGTACACAGCCTGTTATACCCCGATATGCCGATACTGGCACGGTGTGGTGAAACCTGCTTATAGTGAGCAGGTCGACCCTGCACCTGCATGGATAGTATGATACAGGTATTCTGTGGTGTCAGTGGCATGGGTCCATACAGAGCATGTGTACAGCATTGGCTGGCCTCTGTGGATCACATTTGATGGCACCACATATGTTGCAGGCAATCAGTGTGGAACATAGTGAAGGCACAATGTTCGCATATATGTGCCTATTGTGCCACTGTACAGGGTGCCATGTCCTCTGCAGGCCACTGCATTCACACCATGCCTACTATCTGTCATCAATGTGCATGGTACTAGCAACATAGCGGGATATCCTAGGCAAGTTTGTTTGTGCATGGCATATGGGTGCGGGACATATACCAGGTACTAGTAGGGCTGCATACTTTGTTCACCAGGCCTTTTGCCAGATGTATGGGTATGGCTTGCTAACACAGTCCTGTAGCTGACTGACAGCTGTACTCCTCGTGAGGTGGCCAATATGTCATAAGATGGATACCATATAGTAAAACTACAAAATCCACTCCCAAACATGTCCAATGGTAAGACAATCACGACTACTTCTACACAGGCTCTGACAGACAAACACACACTTGCCATGTCCTGTATACAAACCCCTACCATATCACACTGCAGCAATACACATTTAGGGCACGTGCTACGGTGAATACTACAAAGCACTGTACTTGTCTCATGCAGGCAGACACACACACACACACACACACACACACACACACACACACACACTTGGCATGTTGAGGATTAGAACACCGACCTAACTACTTTACTACACTACAGCATTATGCAGTTACAGAATGTGCTACCGAGATTACTGGGACACAGCACTCCCAGAGGTGTACTTGTAGGTGGGTAACATCATCAGCCTTGCAAAAGGTGGGTATAAGAAATGTATGGAATGTGAGCAGTCTAAAATCATTACTCAGTCTTCACGCAGACGGGAACACACACACGGCAAGTGTGGGATTAGAACACCGACCTAACTACTTTATTACACTACAGGTGCTGCGGTAGTGTTATCACCTCACAGTAAGACATCCCATTCGATTCTCAGCTAGAGCATCTTCTGTGTGGAGATATGCATGAATGGGCATACCTTCATTGAAGGTTGTGCATCAGAGCTGGCAGCTCGGCACGTAAAAATCGACTGCCAATCATTAGCAGACCAGAGTTCCGCTGTGGTGACCCCTAACCAGGAAAAGCCGAAAGACACAACATTACGCAGTTACAGAACATGCTACAGAGATTATTGGGACACAGCACTCCCAGAGGTGTATTTGTAGGTGGGTGACATCATCAGCCTTGCCAGCATTGGGTATAAGAAATGTAGACGAGGACACACACACACACGACAAGTGTGGGACTAGAACACCGACCTAACTACTTTATTACACTACAGCATTATGCAGTTACAGAACATGCTACTGAGATTACTGGGACACAGCACTCCCAGAGGTGTATTTGTAGACGGGTGACATCATCAACCTTTGCAAAGGTGGGTATAAGAAATGTATGGAGTGTGAGCAGTCTAAAAGCATTATTCAGTCCTCAGGCAAACGGGGACACATACATACACACACACACATGGCAAGTCTGGGATTAGAACACCGACCTAACTACTTTATTACACTACAGCATTATGCAGTTACAGAATGTGCTACCAAGATTACTGGGACACAGCACTCCCAGAGGTGTATTTGAAGGTGGGTGTTATCATCAGTCCTGTCAAAGGTGGGTATACAAATTGTAGGGAGTGTGAGCAGTCTAAAAGCAATTTACAGTCCTCTGGCAAACGGGGACAGACATACACATGCCACTGGTGGGAACGGAACACCTGCCTATTTACAGATCACTATTACAATACTACATACTTACGAGTCGCGCCACACAGACTACACATTTCAAGGCTGTCATTATGACCTTCTATGAATGCGGACATCAACAGGGATGTTGGCAGTTAAGATGTACATACCTGTGAATGTGTGTGTTTAAAGTAGGAAGTCATCCTGACCTGGAGTATGCCCATCTGTGGAATGGACGACTACTACCACTATACAGGGTTACAATGGCCATGCCTATACACAGAGGCACATAACCAACACAAGGTGTCACTGGGCATGCTCACACACTTAGTAGCATAGGGCTGCTCGGAATGCACTATGTGTCCATCTACACAAGGTTATACTGGGCATGCTCATGCACTTAGTAGCACAGGTCTGACTGGGATGCACTCTGATTCTAAACACGGAAGACCATAGTGGCCATGCTATTACAGGTAGATGTAAAGAACACATTGTAATGGGCTCTGGTGTTAGTAGTTGTCATTGTTAGCAGGACATATATTTGACACCTGTCTTTTACACAATGTCTGCTGTCATTCAGGGATGACATGGCTGACAGTAGACAGGCCTTTGACAGATATCACATGCATCCATGATTCAAGTGAGTGGGGATAATACCCAAGTCACATCCGCCCATACAGTGCCATTCCAAGGCAAATGTCCTAAACACAGGATAACTCCCTGACACCTACAGGACAACTGCAATGTTTTCTTATGCTAACCAGTGCTAGATGTGTAGCGTCCATAATCACAGCTGGTCACTGTAGATCCAACAATGGGGAGTACTGAAATCTGTGCAGTGAAGAACACCTGGCTGATGGCTCTGTAGTGCACAATAGCACTACAACCATAAACCTCAGAACCTAGCACTGCCACCATATAGCTCAGAACCAGACATGTGGGCCATAACACAGGTACAGACCGCCCCCTATGAAACAAAG
>NC_056732.1:1784769152-1784792985 GCF_019279795.1 Protopterus annectens
CAAATGTAAAATAAATAAATAAAATAAATAAATTGTGGCTCATTGTAGTATCTCTTCTATTATAGGTGAGTTATTTCCTGGAGGAATATAACTACAGAGGATGTTGATAGCAGGATGGTTTCTTGGGGTAGGTTGATTGCAGCCTATTGTAGTATCTCTTCTGTTATAGGTGAGTTATTTCTGGAGGAATATAACTACAGAGGATGTTGATAGCAGGATGGTTTCTTGGGGTAGGTTGATTGCGGCCCATTGTAGCATCTCTTCTGTTATAGGTGAGTTATTTCTGGAGGAATATAACTACAGAGGATGTTGATAGCAGGATGGTTTCTTGAGGTAGGATGATTGTGGCCCATTGTAGTATCTCTTCTATTATAGGTGAGTTATTTCCTGGAGGAATATAACTACAGAGGATGTTGATAGCAGGATGGTTTCTTGGGGTAGGTTGATTGTGGCCTATTGTAGTATCTCTTCTATTATAGGTGGGTTATTTCCTGGAGGAATATAACTACAGAGGATGTTGATAGCAGGATGGTTTCTTGGGTAGGTTGATTGTGGCCCATTGTAGTATCTCTTCTGTTATAGGTGAGTTACTTCCTGGAGGAATATAACTACAGAGGATGTTGATAGCAGGATGGTTTCTTGGGGTAGGTTGATTGTGGCCCATTGTAGTATCCCTTCTATTATACGTGATGTATGTCCTGGAGGACTATAACTACAGAGGATGTTGATAGCAGGATGGTTTCTTGGGGTAGGTTATTGTGGCCCATGGTAGTATCCCTTCTATTATAGGTGAGGTATTTCCTGGAGGACTATAACTACAGAGGATGTTGATAGCAGGATGGTTTCTTGGGGTAGGTTGATTGTGGCCCATGGTAGTATCCCTTCTATTATAGGTGAGGTATTTCCTGGAGGACTATAAGTACCGAGCATGTTGATAGCAGGATGGTTTCTTGGGGTAGGATGATTGTGGCCTATTCTAGTATCCCCTCTATTATAGGTGAGGTATTTCCTAGAGGAATATAACTACAGAGGATGTTGATAGCATAATGGTTTCTTGGGTAGGTTGATTGCAGCCAATTGTAGTATCTCTTCTATTATAGGTGAGTTATTTCCTGGAGGAATATAACTACAGAGGATGTTGATAGCAGGATGGTTTCTTGGGGTAGGTTGATTGTGGCCCATTGTAGTATCTCTTGTATTATAGGTGAGTTATTTCCTGGAGGAATATAACTGCAGAGGATGTTGATAGCAGGATGGTTTCTTGGGGTAGGTTGATTGTGGCCCATTGTAGTATCTCTTCTATTATAGGTGAGTTATTTCCTGGAGGAATATAACTACAGAGGATGTTGATAGCAGGATGGTTTCTTGGGGTAGGTTGATTGTGGCCCATTGTAGTATCCCTTCTATTATAGGTGAGTTATTTCCTGGAGGAATATAACTACAGAGGATGTTGATGGCAGGATGGTTTCTTGTGGTAGGTTGATTGTGGCCCATTGTAGTATCTCTTCTATTATAGGTGAGTTATTTCCTGGATGAATATAACTACAGAGGATGTTGATAGCAGGATGGTTTCTTGGGGTAGGTTGATTGTGGCCCATTGTAGTATCTCTTCTGTTATAGATGAGGTATTTTCTGGAGGAATATAACTACAGAGGATGTTGATATCAGGATGGTTTCTTCGGGTAGGTTGATTGCGGCCCATTGTAGTATCTCTTCTATTATAGGTGAGGTATTTCCTGGAGGAATATAACTACAGAGGATGTTGATAGCAGGATGGTTTCTTGGGGTAGGCTGATTGTGGCCCATTGTAGTATCTCTTCTGTTATAGGTGAGGTATTTCCTGGAGGAATATAACTACAGAGGATGTTGATAGCAGGATGGTTTCTTGGGGTAGGTTGATTGTGGCCCATTGTAGTATCTCTTCTATTATAGGTGAGGTATTTCCTGGAGGAATATAACTACAGAGGATGTTGATAGCAGGATGGTTTCTTGGGGTAGGTTGATTGTGGCCCATTGTAGTATCTATTCTATTATAGGTGAGTTATTTCCTGGATGAATATAACTACAGAGGATGTTGATAGCAGGATGGTTTCTGGGGTAGGTTGATTGTGGCCCATTGTAGTATCTCTTCTGTTATAGGTGAGTTATTTCCTGGAGGAATATAACTACAGAGGATGTTGATATCAGGATGGTTTCTTGGGGTAGGTTGATTGCAACCCTTTGTAGTATCCCTTCTATTATAGGTGGGTTATTTCTTGGAGGAATATAACTACAGAGGATGTTGATAGCAGGATGGTTTCTTGGGGTAGGTTGATTGCGGCCTATTGTAGTATCTCTTCTATTATAGGTGAGTTATTTCCTGGATGAATATAACTACAGAGGATGTTGATATCAGGATGGTTTCTTGTGGGAGGTTGATTGTGGCCTATTGTAGTATCTCTTCTGTTATAGGTGAGTTATTTCCTGGAGGAATATAACTACAGAGGATGTTGATAGCAGGATGGTTTCTTGGGGTAGGTTGATTGCGGCCCATTGTAGTATCTCTTCTATTATAGGTGAGTTATTTCCTGGAGGAATATAACTATAGAGGATGTTGATAGCAGGATGGTTTCTTGGGGTAGGTTGGTTGTGGCCCATTGTAGTATCTTTTCTACAGAGGATGTTGATCATTGTAGTATCTCTTCTATTATAGGTGAGTTATTTCCTGGAGGAATATAACTATAGAGGATGTTGATAGCAGGATGGTTTCTTGGGGTAGGTTGGTTGTGGCTCATTGTAGTATCTCTTCTATTATAGGTGAATTATTTCCTGGAGGAATATAACTACGGAGGATGTTGATAGCAGGATGGTTTCTTGGGGTAGGTAGGTTGCGGCCCATTGTAGTATCTCTTCTATTATAGGTGAGTTATTTCCTGGAGGAATATAACTGCAGAGGATGTTGATAGCAGGATGGTTTCTAGGGTAGGTTGATTATGGCCCATTGTAGTATCCCTTCTATTATAGGTGAGTTATTTCCTGGATGAGTATAACTACAGAGGATGTTGATAGCAGATGGTTTCTTGGGGTAGGTTGATTGTGGCCCATTGTAGTATCCCTTCTTTTATAAGTGAGTTATTTCCTGGATGAATATAACTACAGAGGATGTTGATAGTAGGATGATTTCTTGGGGTAGGTTGATTGCGGCTCATTGTAGTATCTCTTCTATTATAGGTGAGTTATTTCCTAAAGGAATGTAACTACAGAGGATGTTGATAGCAGGATGGTTTCTTGGGGTAGGTTGATTGTGGCCCATTGTAGTATCGCTTCTATTATAGGTGAGTTATTTCCTGGATGAATATAACTACAGAGGATGTTGATAGAAGGATGGTTTCTTGGGGTAGGTTGATTGCGGCTCATTGTAGTATCTCTTCTATTATAGGTGAGTTATTTCCTGGAGGAATGTAACTACAGAGGATGTTGATAGCAGGATGGTTTCTTGGGGTAGGATGATTGCGGCCTATTGTAGTATCCCTTCTATTATAGGTGAGGTATTTCCTGGAGGAATATAACTACAGAGGATGTTGATAGCAGGATGGTTTCTTGGGGTAGGTTGATTGCGGCCCATTATAGTATCTCTTCTGTTATAGGTGGGTTATTTCCTGGAGGAATATAACTACAGAGGATGTTGATAGCAGGATGTTTTCTTGGGGTATGGTAGGTTGATCTTAGCCCATTGTAGTATCTCTTCTATTATAGGTGGTTTATTTCCTGGAGGAATATAACTACTGAGGATGTTGATAGCAGGATGGTTTCTTGGGGTAGGGTAGGTTGATCGTAGCCCATTGTAGTATCTCTTCTATTATGGGTGGTTTATTTCCTGGAGGAATATAACTACAGAGGATGTTGATTCTCATTTTTGTTTTTAAGGGACATAACGGAGCCTAATGTCTCTGCATTCTGGAATTTTTGAAGTGGGTTTTTAGTGGTTGGAGGCTGAGTGTATTTTTAAATAAGATTGCAACTCCACCTCCCTTTTTGGTACCTCTATCTTCCCTTAGGATGTTATAGCCTGGGGGAAGAATTTCTTTGTTTTGTGTGGCAGGTTTTAGCCAGGTCTCTGTAAGTTAGTATGTCTGGCGAGTAGTGGGCTATGAATGCGTGAAAGTCATGTAGTTTGTTGGATATGCTACGTGTGTTTATATTGATAATAAGTAGGTCTGACTTGTGTTTCTGGGATAGGATTGGGTTGCTTGGACCTGGGTTGGGGTGTATGTCCCCTGAAATTAGTAGCCATTTTCTGAGGAATAGTGTCTGTCTTATGGCATAGGCTATATCTATGTGTTTTTTGAGTACTGTTAGCCTTTTGTGAGGTAGCGTGGTTGTTGTTTTGTGTATATAGAGTAATGAGTTGTTAAATAGTGTGGAGCATATTACTATATTTGTGTGAGGTTGTGTGTGTGTTATGTGGTAGCTAGTGTTTGTTGGTATGTTAGAGGTAAAGGGTTTAGTTATTAATGAATGGGGAAACAAGTACTTTCCAGTTTTAGGTAAACCACTCAGTCATGTTATAGAAAAGGATGTTAAATGTGATTATAGAAGAGCATGTATATTAGAGTATACATCTCAGACAACTTATATTAAGACCATTATGAAAAAATATTGGAACATCCTTTCTTTGCATACTGAAGTTAGGAAAATAGTGGGTGAAGCACCTATTTTTGTGCTAAAAATGGGTATGAATTTAAAGTCTATTCTGGAAAGGTCAAAAAAAGATATACAACCCCCCTTCAAAGTATAGTGGGACATATAGGTGTGGAAATTGTAAATATTGCCATTGTATAATGGAAGTGGACCATACAACATTAGAAAATATCAATAAAACAAGAGTAAAATTTGTGAGAGGTAATTGTAACACACAGAATGTAGTATATTTAGCCAAGTGTGTATTATGTCCAGGATATTACATAGGAAAAAACGAACGTAAGTTTAAGAAGAGAATATATGAACATTTATATGATATTAAGAAGAAAGATAAAACTAATGC
Source organism: Protopterus annectens (assembly GCF_019279795.1). Taxonomy (NCBI): domain Eukaryota; kingdom Metazoa; phylum Chordata; order Ceratodontiformes; family Protopteridae; genus Protopterus; species Protopterus annectens. Next base: position 1,784,774,176 of record NC_056732.1, read on the forward strand.
ACTATATAGGCACATTTTATCCTTTGACAATAGACATCAATTCAGATTTGCCATTATTGAGATAGTTAATAATAATATGAAGGGAGGAAATTTAGGGACACAGTTAGCAGCAAAAGAAGCAAAATGGCAGATCTTGACAGATGCCACAACTCCCCCGGGATTAAATGATGGCATCTCTGTAAAACCGTTTCTATTAATGAATTACTAAAGTATACATTTATTATTATTATTATATATTTTTTAATAAATTATTAAAGCATATATTTATTTATTTATTTAAAATATTTATTATATTATATATGTAAGAATATTTTAACATACAGTTTTTAACATATTATTTATTAATTATTAGTATTTTTAAACAAAATTTTAAACCAATTATCTATATTTACAATATTAATCACATTCATAATAATATGTTTATGCTAGAAGTTTTACATGGGAAGTGGTTCATCTCTGTCCTTAGGCACATTATAAATTAAAAGAGTATTATATATAAATAAAAATAGTACTCTATGAGGTGTCAAACATTAACACTGTTATTGTCATTTAAATGTATATAGGAAGAATTAGTATTGAAAAAAAACTTTTTTATGGATTTTTTTATGACATTTTATTTAATACATACAAATATATAATTCATTACACATACTTTCAAGTATACTTGTAACAATTGGTTAGTACTATAAGGGAGGTTATTTGATGCATGCAATGTGTTATTTCAGTAGATTTAACAAGTATTATTTTACAGTAAGAATAATCTTTTTAATTATTCAATAACTTTATCTTATGAATTAAAGTTGTGTTGATGTCTTTAAGAATGTAGTATGAATTGGCGCCAAATTATGTTTAAATACTGTGGAATATATTAGTTAATTGATTCTGATGAAGTCCACGTTATGTGGATGAAAACGCTTGATCCGTTTTTGTGTGTTTGACGTATATATTAAAGAAATTTTTTGGTTATTGCCTGACGTGCGTTGTGGATTGTTACAGCTTTTAAGAACAAGGAAGGACGTATTATTGCTGCCTGTGACTGGAGACTCTTGCAATTGTTTCTTTAGTTGTTGAGCTCCATTTGGTTTATTTGTAGTATTAAAACTAACCTAGAACCCCCATCAAACTCCACATCTGTTAAGAACATTGCAAAAGGCCAATTACCTTAAAATGACAGCTTATAGGTTCATAGGTTTATAGGTTCAAGGGTTGTTACTGGGCTATTGAGCCAAAGGTCTTTATCAGCTTAGCCGTGTGTACCCAATTTAATGATAGAGGAACCCACTATAAATTATCTTGCCTACTCTCAAAATCTTATGACTGCTCGTATCTAGGAGGGTCATAGGGGAAATCTTGGCAGGAATTTACAGTTTCCCATCCAGTCATCCAGGCTATGCTTAAACAGGGTCATAGAAGGGTGCTGTTTTATGTGAATTGGTAGCCTATTCCAGAGGAGTGGCAACCTCTGAGAGTCTGTCCAGCAAGTCCTATTTATATTGCAGGCCAGGTTAAGGTCCCTGGAGTGGGTGACCCTTGTCCTAATTGACTTGCAGATGTGCAGCATTTCCATTAGGTTTGGATCTGAGATCGCTCTGTAGGCCAGGCACAAGTCTCCTCTAAGTAGTATGTGTGCTACTGAGTACAGTGATGGTGACTTCAGTCTGTCAATGTATGACATGTGCTGGAGACCCTGAATCTTGTTAATTAGAAATCTCTGAAGTCTCTCAAGTTGCTGCAGGTGCCTGGTATGGTACATACCAAAGGGAGAATTGTTCTCAATTACTGGCCTGATGAGAGTTGAGTACAAGGGCATTATGACCTCTTTTGCCCTTGAGGCAATGCCTTTTCTAATGATGTATATGATGTAGAATGCCTTCCTTACCACAGCAGACACATGGTGGTCATAGTTTAGGTGTGTACACTACTGAGTACAGTCAACTTGTGTTCCCAGGTCTCTCAAGACTCAGTTGTTACTTAGGGTATTATTATTTATATGATAGTCTGCAGGGATATGGTTTTTGCTGAAAGGGATGATAATGCATTTTTTAGCACTGAGTTTGAATCCATGGCTTTGGCACCAATCACTGGTTTGTGTAAGTCCCTGTTGAAGTATATTGACATCGTTTGGGGATTCAGTGATTGCACCTAATTTGCAGTCATCATCAAACTCAGCCACAGCCCCTCTGTTTTGGCATGAACTTCTGTGAAGTATATTCCAAGCAATAGGGGGCCCAGCACTGACCCCTGTGGAACCCCACTGCTGACAGGTCTGCTGGCTGAGGTAAAGTCCCCAACTTTGACTGAGTGTGATCTGTCGGTGAGCCAGTTAGCAACCCATTCAACGACATAAAGGTTGATATTCAACTGGGAGAGTTTATCAATGATGCCCAAATATGGTATTGTGTTGAAGACATTGACTAAGTCAAGGTAGGCTGTATGATTTGCCTTCTTCTATGGCTCTGTTGACATTTTTTTAAGAAGTCCACCAGGTTTAGAAGGCATGATCTGCCTTTGACAAAAACAATCTGGTTAAGCTTATGGGTCTGTAGTTCCCATGGTCTGTTGCTGTACCCCCCCCCCACACCTTTATGCACAGAGATTACTGTTGCTGTTTTCCATTCAAAAGGGACAAAGCCAGTACTCAGGCTGTGGTTGAAGACAGTACTTAATGGAGTTGCTGACTCATGTTTTAGACCATTTAAAATGAACCTGCGATGCCATCCAATCCCCATAAATGCTGTGTTTTTTGGCCTTGGAGAGACCATTAATGACTTGCTCTTTGGAGATGCAATGTGAGGGAGGTGTAGAGGGAATGCTTTGCAGAATGTTTGAAGGGGACAGGGGAGTGAAATTTTCACGAAACCTGTCAGCTAATAGGTTAGCTGTTTTCACAGGATCAGTGTGTGTGATGCCATCCACAGCTAGCTCAGAACACGTCTGTGTCCTACCTTTTAGGTTAGAGATATAACTGAAGAATGCCTTATGATTATCCTTAGTTATGGTTGTTAAATTTTTTTTGAAGTTGCCCTTAGAGGATTTTACAAGTTTTCTTATTTGTTTGTTCAAGCAGAGGATGGTGTTCTTCCAGTGCTGGGACCTCTCATGTTTATTCTTACACAGCAACGTCTTCCTCTTGTTGTATAACTTATTAATGCTAGATATCCACCAGGGAGGGTTGTTTTTTCTTGAGGATCTTGTTTTGATCCTATCAGGTAAAGTTGTGTCAATACATTTGTATAGGTGTTTGTACAGGGCATCTGTGTATACCTTAGTATACTTGTCAATGCCATCTGTGGAACAGGAACTTGGAAATTATTTATGCCATCCCTTAGGAGAATATAATTAGCTTTGGTGATATTTTTAGCCTGATTTCACTATAAGAGAGGTTCAGGTGTTATAGCTACTTCAAATGTGACTGATTTGTGATCAGATTTAACCAGCGATGGTCCTATACTTGTGGTGATACAATGATCACCCATGTTGGTGGGGATCAGGTTGAGAATATTTGATCACCTTGTGGGTTTGCATACTATTTGTTCCAGGACATTAATGTTGGCAAAGTCCAGGAGCCTTTGTGCAAGCATGTTGTTACTCATATAAAGTTATAAAATAAGTCTGCCAGTCAATGAAGGGATAGTTAAAATCCCCCATGACTAGAGTGTTTGGTTGTATTTTGGTTGACTCAAGTAGATCCAGATAAGCAGTGTGAGGATCGTGGTTCACTGAGGGGGGCCTATAGCTAACAAAGACTTGAAGGGGGGGTGTCTTACCCACAGTTAGTTGAACTTGGAGTAACTCCACTGGACTTTCCTGTCTAACCAGTTTAGAGGTGTATTTACCTTTGATGAAGTCAAAGACTCCTCCTTTGGTTCACATGCATTCATTTTGCAGTCTGAAAATGTGGAAGACATTGTAGCCTTGCAAGGCTGGGGTAATCTTTCTGGACCTGAACCAAGTTTCTGTGACTGCACATATGTCAGCATCCTCCCAGGAGAGGAGTACTTCTAGAGAGTGCACTTTCTGATTTAAAGCCCTAGAGTTTAGCAGCGTAACCTTTAATTTGAGTTTCTGATTTAAATTCCTAGCGTTTGGCAGCGTAACCTTTAATTTATTTGAGTTTCTGATCTAAATTCCTAGCGTTTGGCAGCGTGACCTTTAATTTATTTGAGTTTCTGATTGAAATTCCTAGCGTTTGGCAGCGTGACCTTTAATTTATTTGAGCTTCTGATTTAACCCCCTAGCATTTGGCAGCGTGACCTTTAATTTATTTGAGTTTCTGATTTAAATTCCTAGCGTTTAGCAGTGTAACCTTTAATTTATTTGTGTTTCTGATTTAACCCCCTAGCGTTTGGCAGCGTGACCTTTAATTTATTTGTGTTTCTGATTTAGACTCCTAGCGTTTAGCAGCGTGACCTTTAATTTATTTGTGTTTCTGATTTAAACTCCTAGTGTTTAGCAGCGTGACCTTTAATTTATTTGTGTTTCTGATTTAAACTCCTAGCGTTTAGCAGCATGACCTTTAATTTATTTGTGTTTCTGATTTAAACTCCTAGCGTTTAGCAGCATAACCTTTAATTTATTTGTATTTCTGATTTAACCCCCTAGCGTTTGGCAGCGTAACCTTTAATTTATTTGGGATATTTTCATGTCAGAAGTTTTGTTCTTGAGACCTTGTCTAAAAAGGCACTATGGGGGGACAAGTGCCTTAGCCAGTAACTGAAAGCCTAGAGATGATAGGTGAAGACCATCTCTGGCAAAGCATTGAGGTGTGTCAACCATTTTATCCCAGGCTGACAGGAACTGGATCCCCTTAGAATGACACCAGAAACTAAGCCAATTGTTGAAATCAATCATTTTTTGTTTATATTGCGGTACCATCCTAGATGAGTATAGAATACTGCTCAAGGCTAGGGACATACCTGCCTGGGACACATATTCCTAGAGCTCAATCATGTCTCTCTTCATATAGTCCAGTGAGGCAAGTCTCATGAACTATGACAGAGTCATAATGGTACTTATTGTTGAGAGACTTGCATGCATGTGTGATCTGATGCATCCTGGCACCCAACAGACAGCTAACCATAACCTTCTCCTTGTCCAGCCTGGTGAGTGGGACATCTGTGTGTTTCATAATGTAGTCACCTATGACTAAAAAATTGATTTAGATGTACTTTACCTTAAAGGCATATTTGGTGAGACACTGGTGCTTGTGTTTTTATGTGTATTGAGTGCTGTAAGGTACTGTATTAGGTGCAGTATGTTTGTGTTTGGAAAGTCACTGATGTTTAGGTAGGTTTCTGGTGAGTGCCTCCACTTATGATGGTTTATGTGTTGAGTCACGGTTCGCATAGGAGGTATACTATGTGAGTTGACAACCTGTTCAGTGTTACTGATCTGATAGTGAGGGAGCAAAGATTCAAGATTCTTACTGTAAATAAATATCTCACAAATTGTACTTGGGTGATTTAGGAGTAGGGGGTTATCAGTGTACATTAGAAAGTTGCTACACTGCCTCAGGATACCCATGTCAATCAGGCTGGTAGGAGAAATGGAAGGAAACTGACTATCCATGATGCTAGGTTAAATCCTGTTTTCACAGTGGGGAGAGAAAACTGACGGGTGTTGTATAAGGGAGTGTTCTAAACAGAGTCTATGCTAATGGTGTGCTCTATAAATGATCTATAATAGCAAGAGGTCTCTAAATGGTATGAGACCATTGTGGATTTGGTAGTTTTGGGACTGTTTAAGGGGTAAGAGCATAGCTGTGGTACTCCCTATGCAACTAAATGCAACTTAAAGACTTCTCGGATGGATCACAGACTCCAAATCTGACTTCAGACCAGTGACAAGTGGAGTGCCACAGGATTCAGTCCTGGGTCCTCTCCTGTTTGGTATCTACTTTTCTGAAGTACAGGGTAACATAGAAGGTCTTAGGCTAACAAAGTTCACAGATGACTGCAAACTAGGAGCCATAATCAAAACTCTTAACAATGTGGACATGCTACAAAAGGGCCTCACTGAGATAGATGTTTGGTGTCAAAGCCATGGCCTCATCCTCAATGCCAAAAAGTGCATTGCCATCCCCTTTGGTAAAAACTCTGTACCCATGAGCTACCATGTAGGTGGTAGTCTACTTAACACCGAAAGTGTGATAAGAGACCTTGGGACACAGGTGGACAGTAGTCTCTCCTTTAATAATCACATTGCCACAGTAGTCAGGAAATCCTTCTACGTGGCACACCTCATCGCAAAAGATTTCTCATCCAGGAGAAAAGAGGCCATTGTTCCCCTCTACTCGTCACTCATTAAACCCATTATAGACTACAATGTCCCTTTTGGTATGTACCTCACAAGACATCTACAACAACTGGAAAGGCCGCAGAAATGCCTCACAAAGAGGATTACCATCCAAAACAGATGCCCTATGCAGACCATCTCAAAAAAATTCAGCTTTACTCCGCCACATATCACCTGCTCAGAGGCGATCTCTGCCTAACATACAAAGCTATGTCAAACCCAGAGCTGTTGGACATGCTCCACTTAAAGAAATCCCAATCCCGCTGAACTACACACTCTGTGGACCTAAACCTTGTCACCACAATAAACAGAACATGCTGGAAGGATAGATTCCTGTCCCAGAGACTTCCCATACTCTGGAACAAACTACCTATCTATATCAAACAAAGCTCCTCATTAGCACTCTTCAAGAAAAATCTTGATGATTGGATGGGAAATAGGAAATTCACCCGGGTATCACCTCTGTGGCTCTGTTTGACAGGGGCACAGGAAAATACTTTTCTTGGGTGGTGAAATCCAAGGTACCTTTTTGGATAGGCTTATATAGGCCCTAGGGCCAATAGCCTAGTACCCACCTATGAACCTATGAACCTATGAATGGTGGACTGCAACAATCATAACTCTGCACAAGGGGAGGGGACCATCAACAGATCCAGGGAACTACAGACCCATAATCTTGACCAGTTTTATCTGCAAGGCCATGGAGAGAATTATCATGGACCCGATCAATAATGAAACAGGAACTCTCCAAACACTGGACCAGACCCAATTTGGCCTTGACAAAGGGAAGTCTTACTTGATCAATCTGGTAGATTTCTTTGAGAGAGTTACCGGGGCCATAGATGAGGATATAATAGTACACACCACTTACTCAGGGCTGGCCAAAGTTATTTATACAATCCCTCACTCAGAGATCATAGATAAACTTACTGCATTAGGCATAAACCCATACATCATCAGCTGCATAACAATCTGGCTCACTGACAGAACATGTGTTGTCCAGGTAGGCAAATCCACTTCTGTTAAGAAACGTGTTAGTAGCGGTGTCCCACAGGGCTCAGTGTTGGGACTCCACCTGTTTGTTATATATTTCTCTGAAGTAAAAGCCAATATTGGGGGCCTCTGGCTCAGCAGGTTTGCTGATGACTGTAAGCTAAGAGCAGTCATTGACTCCCAAAATGATGTTGCCACACTATAAACAGGCCAACAAATTACAAACGACTGGTGCCAAAACCATGGTCTTAGACTAAATGCGAATAATGCATAATCATACCCTTCGGCAAATCAGATATCCCTTCAAATTATAATATTGATAGCACACCCCTAAAAGTAGACACAGTGATGAGGGACCTAGGAACAAAGATAGACAGCAACTTTTTGACCACCATCTAGCTAGAATATTTAGGAAATCCTTCTGTGTTTCTCAACTTAAAATTTCCCTACCTAATTACTAGAACACCCAACTTCAATCTAAAATCAGTAGCCACCAATAGTATCAGTAAAATACTATCGAAATTCAAATCAACAACACTAGCAGATGATAGCTAACCTTCTGTATATTTAGTTTTTGCAGCATAAACATTTTGGCCTATCCTATTCCCATTCTCATAATCAGATTTATCAAACACATATTTGTCCACACTATCTAGGAAAAAGACATTCCCCAGGATTCAGTAAGCTCTGCACAAATATATGGGTTCACTTTATAACATCGAAATACTGAAATTTCAAATTTCAGTATCTCGAAGCTATAAAGTCAAATGTTCAAAATAGCGAACGTTCATAATCGTGAATTTGATGTATGTCGAAAATATGTCGAATTCGTGGTTATGAAGTTGCGCTATGTAATGTCCGGGTTTGGGTTTTGTTGGTGCGCAGTGCCGTGTTTGGCTGTAGGTGTTATGTCAGGTAAGTGAGTGTTTTGTAAGGGTTTTGAGTGGGAGTTAGAGTGTGTGTGAGGGATTGGAGAATGTGCGTGTGTGAGTGAGCTTTTGTGTTGTGTTTGTGCGATCTCGGAGTTAGTATATATAAGTAGGGTGGTGTGGGGGCGCAGCCCACATAGAGGTGGAGGGGCTTGCCCCTGCTTATGTGTGTGAGTTGTGTATGTGGGTTGTTTTTGTTTATGTTGTGATGTGGGTGTTTTGTTGTATGTTTATTGTAGTGTGCGGTGTTTTCGGTTATGTGGTTTCGCGGTTTTTGTTTGTTGGTGTTTTGTGGATTCGGTTTTATAGTCTCGAGATACTGAAATTCAATATTTCAGCATTTCAAGGTTATAAAGTGAATCCATATATATATATATATATATATATATATATATATATATATATATATATATATATATATATATATATATATATATATATAAATAAAATATATATATGTATATTACTGCTGCTTAAAAGTGCTTACACCCGCTTACTCCCCCCCCCCCCGCTAATTTTTTTAAAAGAAAAGAAAAAGAGATGATAGGAAAATGGTGAAAAAGGGGCACAAAAAGGGAAGAACAGTAGGGAAAATTGCTAGGGATGTGCAGGACGGGTGTAGGGAAGGTCCATAGCTGCCCATTTCTTCTACAGCAACAGCTGTGCATATACACTGATTTTGAGGTAGATTTGGACACTCAAACCCCTGAGAGAGGGGTGAGGACAACAATAATATGTTGTGAAGCCAATTAGACCACCCATGGCAGTCACCACTGCACCTTCACAGCCCCAAATGTGGCTGTGCTGGGAGCTGGGTTGGAGGGGCAGGCTGACCCTCTAAATGTGCCACGTGACCCTCAAGCTTGTGTAGCTGATCTCTGAACTCCCTGCAAAGCTTGCTGCACACCAGACCCCGGACCTGACAACAGGTGACAGTTTCCTCTCCAAGCCGCTCCCGGGGGAGGTGCGAGCCCCATCCCCTGAGGTGGTTCCACCCGAAGGTGGTGCAGGACCAGCGGACAAGGAGGTCCTGGGGTGGGCCCCAGACATGCAGGTGCCTGGTGCCATGGCCAGATGAGGTGGGAGAGGTGGATCCACTGGGACTGGCCTTCCCAAATATGTTATGGTATTTCAATTTTAAAACATGTGGGTTAGTAATACTCAACACATTCCATGATTAGGTATAACAGCATGCATAGATATTCCCATTAACCCAAAACACCAGATATGGAACAGCTGCATATCAAACAGAACACATGCATATATGGAACCACAGTGGCCATTACAACAGCATGCATGTTACATTGATGGCAGCATGCCACCAATGTGGGAGTATTTCAACATGACACATGCATAGAAACAAATTTCAATATTTAACAAACAATAGGACATATCTCCCAACAGTATATGTAATTGTACACATACCCACTGAGTTGTGTGTTTAGATTATTGCTGCAGATATGGTGGGGGGAGAGAGAGATGTCAATTAACAACTTGTATATCCCTGTAGTTCTCACTACTTTCCTAGTCACTGCTGTAATCTGTACCTTACAAGTATTATTATACTACCCTATGGCCTTAGTTTGAACAGTGGTATGTTTGTAGACAACTATATACGTGAACTGTGTTTTCCCAGCAGTATACACCGCTTACCTGGTATACCTGTGGAGGTATTGTTTGTTAACACTACCTGACTGTTTCTATGCATATTCCCAGCTTCCAGGTTGATGTTATGCACATACCTCACAATCTCTTATTGCACACACTCTGGTCAATGCTTGACAACATGCAGGTGGAACTGGGACATATTTTGACAATTGCCCTCATAAACCTTTGGTGAGTTGCTACAATGACAGGTTTGTTTTCATATACATTTTCTGAATATTTACAGGTCTGACAGTCAGTTATATGTCATTAAATGCTGCCTAATTGTCAGAGATCATTACACTGATTTGCCAGGGGGACAGGGTAACAGGCGGCATATATGAGACAATTATCTGGACATTCTGAACAAATCTGTACAGTTGATGGGTATGATTCTGCATACAGCTTACTACTACTCCCAGGACTCAAACCATGGCTGTGTGTGCTAAACATACAACAGTTTACATCTCAGTTGAGTGTGCTATTTGGATTTTGTTGTGTATCGTTTGACTGTTTTCTGTCTAAGTCTCCCTCAGTTGTACAATATGATCTTGTAATTATAACAGTCATATACAGACATTCCTACACATGTTATTTATGTAGAAGAGCGTTGATAACAGTGCTTAAAACAACAGTAGTATTAAGAGAATGCAACACTACATTACCATATGATACCCAGAGTAAAGGCAAGCAGTCCAGGAGTTAGACCTTTATTGCCAGGCTGTTACCCTTTTATTTACATACAACCTATATGAGACTCTTCCTGCCATATTGTCTGGTTTATTCAGTAAATCCCATAAAATACAGGTTTTATACAGGCAATTAAATTTCTACTACTTTTAGATTTATCTCTTATGACAGTACATGCAAGATTATTACTGACCTGCCTCATGACACAGCCTCTGCAGCCTACATGCATGGGCTTCCTGATTCACAGCCTGCTCCATTGCAACTGTCAAAGACATAAGAAGAATATTTAGCCATACCTATCCATAATATACATGAGCTGGCAAATATTAAACAGGTAGTAGAATGAGTACTTACACAGTGCTGGGACATCACCCTGCCTAGCTTCTTGGATCCACTGATCCAAGAGCTCCCTCTTCCTCCATTTCAGGTTGGCATAGTGATGCCTGACCTGCTCACCAATTCGAGGGATGCCAGTGGCACTGGTGCGGTCACAGGTGAGATTGTCCCAGGCTTCTGCTTTATATTGGGAACCTTGGTACTGGTCCTGCAGCAGTTTCTCTTCATGGTCTTTTACCAGGAGTCCTGCCATGACCTTGGACTCCTGGATGCCTCAGCGCTGCTCTTGGAAGTGTGATCCTTCCCCAACACCAGCCATTGTGCCTACAGGAGGAAGCTGCAACCAGTTATGAGATGTGCTCCCACCTGTGGGGTTTAAATAGGGCTGATTTCCTACACTTTGCCATGATTGGATGGTTTTGAAAATGCTAAGCTATGGACAAACCTGCTTATCTAAGGATGGCATTGCTTAAAGGAGCATACCAATGGCAAAATCGATTTAGCTGGGCTACACATTGCTTACACCTGGTAAGCAGAGATGTGCAATGCTTATCTTTGCTTATTTTTTAATTTGCACACTATTTGCTGTTTGGCATTGATTTATCATTCATTACATGTTATATATTTGTTTAGTATCCATGATTCATGTGTATGTATACTGTATGGGGTACTTGTGTTTATCAGGGGATTTCACCACTTTATTACAATGACACCTCACATCTGGACTTAATGTAGTACTCCAGTTCATATATATATATATATATATATATATATGTTATTGAGTAGGTTATACAACAGAAAACTGTTTATAGATTCCATTCACATGTGAATTGTGATTTTGCTGTAGTGAGGATCTGTTTAGGTATACCTCAATTTTGTCTGCAGCTGTCATGGCTTACTGGTTAACTGCTGTGACTATAATGTACAGGGTCCTGGGTTCAAGACTTGCAAGGGATTTTTATTTTGTTGCTGGGCAGAACAGGCGCTGGTGGATACAGAGTGATTAAGGCACTTTTAAGGAGTTGTAAGCAGGTTTGCATGGGTTTGCACGATGGTAAGCTATTGTAACTTCTGGTTACATTTTCTTATACTCAGCCTCTAAATTGCTTACCTTGTCTATGCATTGCTTACCCCCAGGCAAACAGGCTTAAACTTGCTTACTACTGCTTAAAACTGCTTACTCCTGCTTACACTGTCACTAATTTAGAAAGAAAAGAAGCATGGGTCTTGGGAATGTAGTAGATTTGGAAACTTTATACATTTTTTACACTATTTGCTGTATGGCATGGATTTATCATTCATTACACATTATAACTTTGTTTAGTATCCCTGAATCATGTGTACATATACTGTATGGGGCACTTGTGTTTATCTGTGGATTTTACTACATTATTACAATGACACCTCACATCTGCACTTAATGGAGTACTCCAGTTCACAAATATATGTTATTTAGTCAGTTACACAGCATAAAAATGTTCATGAATTGCTTTCCCATGGAAAATGAAATTTATCACAGTGAGAATCAAACTGGGAATGATTGCTTGCAAAGCGAATGCTCTGACCACTACACTATTGTAGTACTGCTTCGACTGCATGTATCTTGCTATTTATCATCTTGTGCTATTTAAGCTACAGTATGCGTAGCTAAGCAATGGGCAAACCTGTGCAGCTATGGTTAAATTTAATCTGTTTGATGAAAAAAAAAATTCTAGTGTTATTTTCTCTAGGAGAGGACAGGTTTCACTTGTTGCTGTAGATTTCTGCATGCATATGCACATTTGGCAGACATCCTAGTGTGTTTCAGTTTCTATGAGCATAGGGTTTTCCTAGGAAGTGAGGCTTTGACATTTGCAATGGCTGTGGGTGTGTTTTCTCCTGCAACATGTCATGTTTCTTCATTAACAGTCCCACTTTGGGCATTTGAAGAGGTGACAGCCCCCATAACTCTCAACCTCTTCATGCAGAATATCTGGACAAAGCTTAACAAAATGAGGTATAACTAGGGACATATTTTAAATATTGCTCTTATAAACTTAAGAAAGTTGCTAGAGTAACAGGGTTTGTTTTAATATACATTTTCTGAAGATTTGTAGTCTGAAACTCGAATGTATGTCATTATTTACCTACTTCAATCCTGAGATCATCCTAGTAATTTGCCAGATAAATGAGGTACAGACCAAATGTTTAAGTGAAAAATCTGGACATTCTGAGATGATCTGTACAGTTGGGAGGTATGCAACCCCCTATGAGCGTTCTCGCTCATTGTAATTGCTGAATGGCAATTCCTGACTGCAGAAGCATCTATACTTTGAGAGCTCTGCTCTCAGAACCCCCCTGCACTCGTCCAGGCTCCGTGTCCATTTAGGAGCAGAGGCAGCGAGCCTTCATAACTATGCATGGCGCGCTGCCATGCTGCTCTTAAACAGTCATTTCTGTGCAGGAATAAGCTATTCCTGCATGGAACCTTACTGAATCTCGGGGATTCTTTTACCATTAGACAAGGGTGAAAACTCTGTTGAACTAACTATATGCCCATAGTTATCTTGCATGTACTTTTTAAAATCCTCAAGTCCTCCAATTCTTATTAGAAACTAGCCTTCTTTCCCACACTCAACATAACTTTTCACCATGCCATTGCACAGATACAGCCCTGCTATCTTTCCCAGTTTGCATATCCCCAATATTCCTAGACTTGTGCAAGGCATTCAGCACAGTGCCATAACATATTCTCAACCTCACAGCCCTTGGTTTCTCTCTGACTCTAATATCAGTTTAGCAGTTATCTGAGCAACAAAAAGCATTAAATGGCAACCTGCTTACTTTTCTACCTGACTGTCACCACTGGAGTCTAATAAAATTCCATCCTTGGACCCCTGCCATTCAACCTACTGATAAATACCTTGAGGTCAGTGTCTGTCCAGTCCACCCTTATATAATATGCTAAGTAAGCACACATCTGCTCAGCATGTACCATAACTGAATTACACTGACTCATAAAGTTATCATTTACCAACATTGAGAAATGGCTGGTTAATTCTCAACTATTGCTGAATCCTAAAAAAAAAAAAAAAAAAAAAAAGAAAAAAGTAATGCGTTTCACACCTAAATCCTTCAAGCATGCAAACATTGTTGTGATATTTCATCATTACAGAGCATCAATATTTACTTTGTCCCAACTACTAAATTAATTGGTGTTATCATTGATGTAAATCTTACATTTGAGGCGTACATTCAATGCTGCATCAAAAAATTCAACAAAAACTCGTAGCAACTTCTTATCTTCTGCCTAATTTTCTGTATGCATCCACTATCCTCAATAACCTCCACAGTAACCATTTGAAATGTTGGGACCTGCTTGACTGAGTCCCAAAACATGGAAACTGAATGGCTGATAAAAATGGACTTACATATGCCAAGTACAAGATGGCCATTTCTTGGAGTATTCCCTTTGCTCCAAGGCATGGACATCTCAGAGTCAATATATATATAAGTTTAGGGGTGTGAGATGTGACAGGAGGAATAGAGCAGTGCATATGTAACATATGCCAGGATAGTTAGCTGGAGTTTTGAAATAAATTTGTGTCATTTAACTATCACAATGACTTGTAAATATGATTGTATTAAAAATGTATCAACAGTATTATTAAAACTGATTAAATATATATGTATATGTAATGATTATAACTGATGAAGTGTATATATTTAAATAAATAATTCTGGAAGGTAACAGTAGAGGTTTTTGAAATTGTTCTATAATTTTCAAATACTGCAACAGATCTTAGCAACACTCTGACTGTGTACTGTACCAGAGTCAAGTAATCAAAATGTGATGTTATTCCATAACCAGCACTGAGGGGATGGGACTCTCACAGCAGTTTTTTTTTGTTTTGTTTTCCTTGGAGCCTTATATAAAAGAGCTATGTCAGTTTGTCAGTTAGTTGAGTTAGTTGATTGGAGTTCAGTTAGTTGGAAGATCATCACCTTGCCTTGTGGAAGTAAGCATCTCATCATCTAATCTTACCTTGCTGTATTAATTAAGTTAGCTAGAGAGCAGTTATTGTTTAGACAATCAGGAAATACATTGAGATTAGTTAAGTAGTGTTTTTCTGCATCTGTTTGAATCTGTCCAGCTGTGTTATTTTTATTTTTCCTCTGTTTGAAACTCTGGTGTCTATTGTACTTAGATATTTAGTATTTTTCATGTTTTCTATTTTATTATGTATTATTAAATATGTTTATACCTTTCATTGTGGCTGGTCTTTTAGAGAATATTTTTAACATTTTGAGAGCACTTGTGCTTATTTTAGTAATACCTTGGTCACTTCAAAAAGCCTGGCTGCTTTGGTTACACTCTACCATTTATATTAGTATTGATTTTACTCAGTATAATTAGATCCCCTTGTAAGAGTCTGACAGTAATTGACTGGTGGCAGCAAAGTTGCCTTATAGTCTGGGCTGAAGGAGTACAGCTAGTAAATCTGTACCAACCTTTCTCAGGAGTGTGTGTGTGCATGAAACTCAAATCCCTAGGTGTGGGTGTGTCAGCTACTTGGAACTGGGACACAGTGCTTCATAGTGAGTCTTAGCTTGGAATATGGAGAGACAGACAGCTGAGTTCCAAGTTTGTAGCATGTTCCCTGTGTTGTATTGGGGGAAATTGTGTTTTATGCAGAGAGCTGCATCTTAAAATAGTGTGCAAATTCATTTCTGTTCTTAGTGACCATCTCTCACCGGTGTTAGTGGTGGGGACTGAAGCTCTGTCATTACTGGCCCAGGGAAGAGAGGTTGTCACATGGAGGCCTTGTCCCCACATTGGGGGGATGCAGTCTCAAACATATGCCAGGATAGCTGAGTTTTGAAATAAATTTGTGTCATTTAACTATCACAATGACTTGTAAATATGATTGTATTAAAAATGTATCAACAGTATTATTATAACTGATTATAGGTTCATAGGTTCATAGGTTCATAGGTTCATACTAGGCTATCTGCCCGAGGTACTTATGCCTAGCCTGAGCAATTTTGTGGCTTACGCCACCCTTTAGTATGGGGGAACTACCTATTATTTTGCTGTGCCTCTGTTGAGCAGTGACACTGAGGTAATCCCTGGGGTATATCTGCGACTTCCCATCCACGTCAAGATTTCTGAACAGCCAGCGAGGTGCTCTTGCCTCCATATATACCGGGATTTTTTATTCCACAGCATAGGGAGTCTTGGGTATGAATCTATCCTCCAGCACGCCCTATTAATAGTCGTGTCGAGGTTTAAGTCTCCGCCTATTTGACGGATCTAGATTTTTGAGGTAGCTTTCATATTCATCAAATCTGGGTTGATATGGCCTTTGTATGTTAGGCAAAGGTCACCTCTGAGTGGCGCGGTGTTTACTGAATAGAGCTGAGTTCTTCTAGTCAAGCAAGTATAGGATGATGTTTGAGACCCTTTATCCTTTTGGTGAGGAACTTGTATTTCCTCCAGCTGCAAGTGTCGGGTCAGATATCTCGAATGGGGCATTGTACTCAATCATTGGTCTGATGAGGATGAGTATAGGGAGACTATGACCCCTTGATCTAGATGAGAATCCCTTCATGATAAGGTGGGCAATGTAGAAGGTCTTCCACTACTTAGCTACATGGGTGTCGTGAATGACAGATCACTATCAACCTGGGTCCCCAGGTCCCTGATAACTTCTTCTGTGTTTTGTGGATTGCCACCTATTTGGGGCTAGGGTAACTTGTTTTTCCTAAAGGGTATGACTATGCATTTTTTGGCATTTAACTTTAGGCCAAGGTTTGGCACCAGTTATCCGTTTCTGTGAGACCCTTCTGAAGGATATCTGTGTCAGGATGTGTGTTTTTCTACTATGGCGCCCAGTTTGCAGTCATCTGCAAACTTTGTCAGCCATAACCTCCTGTGTTTGCTTGTACTGAAAAGTAGATGCTGAACAAGGGCGGGCCCAGGACTGGAGCCCTGTGGTACACCACTGTGAGGCTTTGAGTCTGACATGGCGCCAGCAACTTGACCCTGTGGGTTCTAATACCAGCCAGTTTGCAAACTCACCCATGCATGGGGTTAACCTTGCCGATGAGTTTTTCAATGACACCGAGTAAATAGGTCAAGGCCTTCGCCAGATCGAGGTAGGCTGTATGGACTGCCTTTCCCTCATCAATGGCTTCATACCGTTTCGAAAAAGTCAACCAAGTTTAAAAGGCATGATCTGCCTTTGACAAAGCCAAACTGGGTTGGATCCAAAGTCTGCAAATTCCTATGTCTTTATGTGTGAGGTCCATTATGATCCTCTCCATGGCTTTGCAGATAAGGCTTGTCAAGCTAATGGGCCGGTAATTTCCAGGGTCGGTGGAGGCACCGCCTTTGTGAAGTGGGACCAGAGTTGCAGTGCGCCACCACCGGTTTACGTATCCAGAGGTAAGACTATGATTAAACAGCTGTCCTAGCTGTGGGTTTAATTCCTCATTGAGTTCGTGGAGCACACAGCCGGGGACACCATCAGGTCCCATGGATGCTGTGTTTTTTGCTTTGGAGAGAGCAGTTCTCACTTGGGCGCTGGAGATGTTTGGGGGGCTGCAATCGTTTGGTATAGATATCTCTCCTTTTGGGAGGGAAGTTTGCACTGAACCTGTCAGCCAGTATGTTGGCAATGTCTGTAGGATCAGTAATCTTCACATCATTTTGAACTAGTTCTGAGCATATCTGGGAGTTTCCTCCTAGGTTTCTAACATAGCTAAAGAAGGCCTTATGATTGTCTTTTGAGTCTTTAGCTATTTTTCTCTCGAAATTTGCTTTGGATGATTTTATGAGAGCTCTTAGTTTTTTACTTATAGTGATCAAGGGTGTCTTACCTTTTAAGGATTTTGCTCTATCTTGTAGTAGCTTCCTCCTTTTGTTGTAGAGTTTGTTTATGGCTGGGGTCCACCAGACTGGACGCTTGCCTTTGGTACAAAGAGTCTTTGTTTTGCTTGGGATTGCCTTATCCATGCAGTCCTGCAGGTGCTGGTAGAAGGCATTTGTAAGTGATTCAGCGGCTTGAGTACTGTTTTCCGCCAGCTCGGGGGCCTTAAAGGAGACCACACTAGTCTTTAGATATAAATATATATGTATATGTATATGTAATGATTATAACTGATGAAGTGTATATATTTAAATAAATAATTCTGGAAGGTAACAGTAGAGGTTTTTGAAATTGTTCTATAATTTTCAAATACTGCAACAGATCTTAGCAACACTCTGACTGTGTACTGTACCAGAGTCAAGTAATCAAAATGTGATGTTATTCCATAACCAGCACTGAGGGGATGGGACTCTCACAGCAGCTTTTTTTGTTTTGTTTTCCTTGGAGCCTTATATAAAAGAGCTATGTCAGTTGGTCAGTTAGTTGAGTTAGTTGATTGGAGTTCAGTTAGTTGGAAGATCATCACCTTGCCTTGTGGAAGTAAGCATCTCATCATCTAATCTTACCTTGCTGTATTAATTAAGTTAGCTAGAGAGCAGTTATTGTTTAGACAATCAGGAAATACATTGAGATTAGTTAAGTAGTGTTTTTCTGCATCTGTTTGAATCTGTCCAACTGTGTTATTTTTATTTTTCCTCTGTTTGAAACTCTGGTGTCTATTGTACTTAGATATTTAGTATTTTTCATGTTTTCTATTTTATTATGTATTATTAAATATGTTTATGCCTTTCATTGTGGCTGGTCTTTTAGAGAATATTTTTAACATTTTGAGAGCACTTGTGCTTATTTTAGTAATACCTTGGTCACTTCAAAAAGCCTGGCTGCTTTGGTTACACTCTACCATTTATATTAGTATTGATTTTACTCAGTATAATTAGATCCCCTTGTAAGAGTCTGACAGTAATTGACTGGTGGCAGCAAAGTTACCTTATAGTCTGGGCAGAAGGAGTAAA